>NC_056746.1:577835919-578016808 GCF_019279795.1 Protopterus annectens
TCATGCAAACACAGTCAACAAAGTGGTTATAATTGCTGGATATGGATGTTATCTATGGATGACAGTGACTGATACTGCTATCATTTGCTGAAATAAGCAGTCATTATTACTGCTCTGCAGGACTAATATGTATTTGTTTGAAGCAAGATAGAATACTTTATTGTGGCTATTGTCTGTGAAAACAAAGTTGAAATGAATTATTATGATCATTAGGTTTTATCACAATCTGACACCTGACTTGTGCACAGTCAACAATTGCTGGATATTGCCTGTTGATGGCAGTGACTGATCCTGATATCATCAATCAAGTAAACTATCACTGTTTGGCTTTGCAGAACTGATGCGCAGTTGTGTGAAGCAAGCTTCAGTATTTTATTTTGGCTACTGTTTGTGAGACACAAAGATGAATTACATGGGATGTTATTTTTGTTACAACCATACATATGAGCACAATATGAGCACAGTCAACACAATGACAATAACTTCTGTACATTGGGGCTCTCCATGCATGCAAATGATTGACCTTGCTGTCATTTGCGTAAGCTAAACATCATTATTCTGGCTTTGCAGGACTAAAGTGTATTTGTATGATTAAAGAATCCTTCATTTTTTCATCTGTTTGTGTGAAACAAAGTTGAACTACATTGATATGGTCATTTTTTTATCGCTATCAGACTGACATTTGAGGAATACACAGTCGACAAAACTGAGTACTAAGGTTGTATGGTGATGAAAATGGATGATTGAATTCTCATAATCAAGTACAGTCTAGTGTCTAGTATGAATTTCTATGAAACAATTCAAAATACTTCAACAAAGAAAAGGATACTTGTGTGCGAAGTGGGTATAAAGATCATCACCGGCTCCCTTCAGTAGAAATGCAGTATCCAAATCAAGTCAATGTACCACGAGTATAAGTCCAAATCCGTTTATTTCACATACAGCGAACAGAATATAAAATAAAGATGAGCGCTTTCGCTAACACTTAGCTTCTTCAGATCTTTCACAAAATAAGTTAGTACCACCCTTTATATAGTAATAATACTTTAGTTAATTGAATAATAACACACAATTAATTGATAATGCAAAAAATCTAAGCTGTGCTTAAGAATACAGTTTTAAAAGACACAAAGACACTTTAAAATAACACAGAGACACTTTAAAATGAGTCATCAGAAACAACCATTAAATATAAAAACTTTGCTATAACATATAATCAACATGAAAATAAATGCATTAAAATATTACATTATTAAAATGATCAATTTTCAATGATCATGAAATGTTCAAAACTGATTGTATCATGTTATGTGTGTATAAATATATGTATATGTCATGGATATATATGTCTATTTCTGATGTCTATTCTAAATGCATCATATAGGTGTAAAATGTACTGTAGAGTATATGCATATCCCATATGTGAATGAATATATATATAAATATATATATATATGTATATGGCATCAATATATATGTTTCCCATGTCTATGGAAATGTATCATATAGGTGTAAAATATGTTATGGGATGTATATACGCATATATGGCTCGTGTATGGATGAATTAATGCACATGTACAAATCCATAAAAATGTATAGTGATAATGTAATGAACATAAGAATAAATATAAATATAAATATAAATATATGTATGTAGACCTATATGTGTAGTAATAAATATATATATATGTATATATGTGAATATAAATATAAATATAAATACAATGTATGTATATATAAATGAATGAATAAATAAATCTAATATGAAAATGTGTGATATTGGATATATAAAATATATATATATATATATATATATGTGTATTACCATGATCCATAATATATGAAATATAAATGTATTTATATATGTATGTATATATAAATACTGTATTATGAATAAATACATTGATATGTAGGTGATAAGCAAAAATATATGGGAGATATGTGTGACAAGCCTAACTAATGTGAAATGTACATGTTGAAGTAGAATGTAACAAATAGTTGTAGATGTAGTAAATAAAAATGTGAGAGCAAACGACCCATACTGTGAAGTTAGTTATTTAATATGTCTGCGTTGTCTTAGGTATGGCTTTATCGAAGCTCTTTCGTTCAAGCCATGTCCTTTGTCTGCTCTCAATAAGATTATCCAACCGTTCTCTTTACCTTCTGTGTAGCATCTCACATTTCCTCCCCTTACATTTGGTATTATAACTTCTAAGACTCTAAATGTAAATGTATGACAGTCCCCTATCCTATCTCGTAGGCATTGGTTAGTTTTGCCTACGTAGAAAGATGAACAGGTGGAGCACACTGCTAAATACACAACATGACAAGTCATGCAGTTGGCATTAACATTAATGATAAATTCTTTGTTTGAGTCTGGATGTGTAAAGATGGGGTTGGTATTTATTAGTGAGCAAAAATTGCAACGTCCGCAGGGTTTAGTGGTGTTTGCAATATTCGTATCCTTCTTGGTTGTGTTATAACATAAGAGCCTTTTAAGGTTCATCTTGTTCCTATATAAGAACATTGGTTTCTCGCCCACTATTCCCTTGATGTCATTGTCAGTTGTTAAAATATTACAATATTTGCTGATAATGGACCTGATTTCATTATTATCTCTAGTGAAGCAGGTTGAGAATTTAACCTTGTTTGAATTGGTATTCAAATTCATATTTCCTATAATAGAAGGTCCAAAGTAGGGAGCTCCTTTTGTTTCACGTACATCAGATGTTATCTGTAAGTGTTCTTCTATCTCATTTAATTTATAACCTCTCACCAACAACTGATTCTTCAAATCATTCAGATCTCTTTCTAGGCCTGTATCATTGGAATTCATTCTAGACATCCTTAAAGCTTGTCCTTTCATAATATTTTTAAAAACGTATGTCGGATGCATGCTAGTTCTAAACAACAGCATGTTCCGATGGCAACTTTTTCTAAAAATTCCTGTATTAATAACCCCACATGGTAATTTCTCGATAAAAAGGTCTAGGAATTCAATTTTAGTCATGTTATATTGTATTGTGAACTTAAGACACTCAGTCAAATGATTAATAACTGTAATAAAATTTTTTAAATCATTCACAGTTCCATTCCACAAAATAAATAAATCATCTACAAAGCGTCTATAAAATAACACATTAGATTTGAATAGAGGTTCCTGAAATAGTATTACTTCCTCCCAATGTGCCAAAAACATATTGGCGTAGCTATTGGCACATGGTGTGCCCATAGCTACGCCTTCACATTGTCTATAGATTTTGCCATCAAACATAAAAGCATTGTTTTCCAGAATTAACTCAAGGAAATGTATTATAAGATCGATAAGAATGTCAGAATATTCACTGTGTTTTTTAAGATAGCATGTAACATATGTTAAGCCTAGTTCATTTGGAATTATAGTGAAAAGTGATTGTATGTCTAGTGTAACCAACATTAGCTCTTCTATAACTGTACAGTCCTTTAATCTGTCATATAAATCTATTAAAAACTGCTTCGAATCCCGTAATACATAGGGATTATTGTTTAAGATACATCTCCGGTGTTTCTCAATAAAAACAGAAATATGCTCAGTCACCCATCCTTTCCCTGAGACTATGGGTCTCATTGGTGGGTCAGTATAACTTTGTGAATTCTTGGTAGACCCTGTATGATAGGGATGATGGGTGTTTGTATATATAAATATTAAGTAGAGGTTCTTGTCAATCAGACCACTTTTAAAAATGTCAGTTAAAACATCGTGTACATAAATGCACATATTATTAATAGACGTCATGCATTCACTGACATAAAATTTATCTAGTAACATCATATTCATTTTGCGTATGTAATGATCAGTGTCTAAAACCACTATTCCTGACCCTTTATCTGCCGGTCTGATGGTGACCTCAGAGTTGTTTTTCAATTTATTCAAACTGACTCTCTCATTATGGGTTAAATTATCAAACCCTCTCTTATTTATTGGTCCATATTGCCTTCTGTTATTATAAAATCTATGAAATTCCTCCTCGGTTAATTTAAAATAGGTTTCAACTAAAGGGTGGTTACTTGGTATAAAATCACTTAAATTTTTAAAATTAAAGGGTTTAGTGTCATTAGTACATAAAGTGAGCATCCCAGCCTCTTTTTTAGATTCAAACAGATATTTCAACATTAAATTACAAAACACTTTAAGATCCATAACTGTATCAATAACACTACTGTTAGTATGTGGTATGAAATTCAGTCCCTTATTCAAGAGCTTGGTATCACTCTCTGTTAATTCCATGTTGGACAAATTAAAGATTAATCCTTGTGGTTGTTGTTCCACATTTTCTTTATAGTTGTGTGATACAGAGGTTCCCCTGACATTTTCCTTTTCTGTCTCCCTCTGGTCATTGACCTGGATCTCCTTTGGCCCTTGCCCTGACGTATGGCTAAAGGGAAGGATAAATCAATACCTGATCCAGTAGTACAAACCTTATCTTTTGTTTTTGGTTTTACAACCGGTATAGTTGTAATTTTATCTTTAGTATTAGTATTAGCAATACTAACACTAGGATACAAATTCTGATTATTAATAGCACCTTCATGTGTCAGGTGTATGACATCTGACGAATCATTGCAAGTGTTATTTGCATCATGCTCAGATGTTATAATATTGTCTGATATGACTGATAGGTGACTATTCAAAACATTACTAGGGTTCACTGAGCCATTTTCATATGTTATAGTATTTTCTAACGTGCCTGAAACGGGTTTGTTCGATAATGTCTCATCACCAATACATGTAACTCTGTTTGAAACATTTTCAGTACTTGGATGGGTATTTCTGCTAGAAAAATTATTGGTAGCGTTACCATAATGATATTGCATGGTATTATTAACATTATTCACATTAACAGATGTTCTTTCATTCACATGTCCAGTTACTTGTACAATCCTAGCAGCATTGTTGTCATTAATAAAATTTCTGGGCCAAGTGAAGACATTCCCTGTTCTAAAATCCCTAAAATCTCTAGATACTTTTGTCTTTTTCTGTTGAAAAAGTTTGTGTTCATATGCTGACACACAATCTAGTATATTATCAAATAATTCACCAACAACACATACTGGGAAGTCATTAAAGAGTTCTATGTGTTTAGCATTTATGTTATCTATCAATATTTTTTTTTCAGGCAGAAAAAAATCAATTAAAAGCCTTAAATACTTACAGCTTGTTTCTATTTTTATGCGTTGCCATAATGCTAATAATTCAGGATAGTCCTTTCCCTGACTAGACATAGAAAATACCCTGAGTCCTCGTGGTATAATGTTATTTTGTAAACAGAACTCAAAGTGAACCCTTTGAGTCTGTAACCGTTTCAGTTTATAAAAATCCTTTTCCATGTCCCCAAGAAGCTTATTCAGCCTTTCCATGTCCACTGCTGGTAGTTCGCTGTCACTTGTAGCATTATTCTCCTCAAAAAAACATGTAGGTATCGATGTTCCATTCAAATATTTCTTAAAGCGTGATGTAAGTACATCCTTGCCCCGATATTCACCTCTGGGCCTCTGTGTGGTTTCCGCATTATTTTCGCCTCGGTGTTCACCTCTCGGCTTGTATGGTAATTCAATCTCTGCCATATTAGCTGGTTAACTAAAACTGCCGTAAATCAACGTAAAAAGATGACGTAAGGGTTCTCAGAGTAGTTGCGAGTTATAGTTCATATACAAAATACAAGTATAAACTCTCTCATTCAGTTATGCCTCACTCTCCGATATGGTTTGTTGAAAAATTAGAAAATAAACTATAAACTTAACAATCCATCGGATTAGCACACTTGTACCACGTTAAAAATAATAAGTCAACAAAGAAAAGGGTACTTGTGTGCGAAGTGGGTATAAAGATCGTCACCGGCTCCCTTCAGTAGAAATGCAGTATCCAAATCAAGTCAATGTACCACGAGTATAAGTCCAAATCCGTTTATTTCACATACAGCGAACAGAATATAAAATAAAGATGAGCGCTTTCGCTAACACTTATCTTCTTCAGATCTTTCACAAAATAAGTTAGTACCACCCTTTATATAGTAATAATACTTTAGTTAATTGAATAATAACACACAATTAATTGATAATGCAAAAAATCTAAGCTGTGCTTAAGAATACAGTTTTAAAAGACACAGACACTTTAAAATAACACAGAGACACTTTAAAATGAGTCATCAGAAACAACCATTAAATATAAAAACTTTGCTATAACATATAATCAACATGAAAATAAATGCATTAAAATATTACATTATTAAAATGATCAATTTTCAAGGTAAAGAGAGCGGTTGGATAATCTTATTGAGAGCAGACAAAGGACATGGCTTGAACGAAAGAGCTTCGATAAAGCCATACCTAAGACAACGCAGACATATTAAATAACTAACTTCACAGTATGGGTTGTTTTCTCTCACATTTTTATTTACTACATCTACAACTATTTGTTACATTCTACTTCTACATGTACATTTCACATTAGTTAGGCTTGTCACACATATCTCCCATATATTTTTGCTTATCACCTACATATCAATGTATTATTCATAATACAGTATTTATATATACATACATATATAAATACATTTATATTTCATATATTATGGATCATGGTAATACATATATATATATTTTTTTTTTATATATCCAATATCACACATTTTCATATTAGATTTATTTATTCATTCATTTATATATACATACATTGTATTTATATTTATATTTATATTCACATTTATATATATATATATTTATTACTACACATATAGGTCTACATACATATATTTATATTTATATTTATTCTTATGTTCATTACATTATCACTATACATTTTTATGGATTTGTACATGTGCATTAATTCATCCATACACGAGCCATATATGCGTATATACATCCCATAACATATTTTACACCTATATGATACATTTCCATAGACATGGGAAACATATATATTGATGCCATATACATATATATATATATTTATATATATATTCATTCACATATGGGATATGCATATACTCTACAGTACATTTTACACCTATATGATGCATTTAGAATAGACATCAGAAATAGACATATATATCCATGACATATACATATATTTATACACACATAACATGATACAATCAGTTTTGAACATTTCATGATCATTGAAAATTGATCATTTTAATAACGTAATATTTTAATGCATTTATTTTCATGTTGATTATATGTTATAGCAAAGTTTTTATATTTAATGGTTGTTTCTGATGACTCATTTTAAAGTGTCTCTGTATTATTTTAAAGTGTCTTTGTGTCTTTTAAAACTGTATTCTTAAGCACAGCTTAGATTTTTTGCATTATCAATTAATTGTGTGTTATTATTCAATTAACTAAAGTATTATTACTATATAAAGGGTGGTACTAACTTATTTTGTGAAAGATCTGAAGAAGCTAAGTGTTAGCGAAAGCGCTCATCTTTATTTTATATTCTGTTCGCTTTATGTGAAATAAACGGATTTGGACTTATACTCGTGGTACATTGACTTGATTTGGATACTGCATTTCTACTGAAGGGAGCCGGTGACGATCTTTATACCCACTTCGCACACAACTACCCTTTTCTTTGTTGACTTATTATTTTTAACGTGGTACAAGTGTGCTAATCCGATGGATTGTTAAGTTTATAGTTTATTTTCTAATTTTTCAACAAACCATATTGGAGAGTGAGGCATAATTGAATGAGAGAGTTTATACTCGTATTTTGTATATGAACTATAACGCGCAACTACTCTGAGAACCCTTACGTCATCTTTTTACGTTGATTTACGGCAGTTTTAGTTAACCAGCTAATATGGCAGAGATTGAATTACCATACAAGCCGAGAGGTGAACACCGAGGCGAAAATAATGCGGAAACCACACAGAGGCCCAGAGGTGAATATCGGGGCAAGGATGTACTTACATCACGCTTTAAAAAATATTTGAATGGAACATCGATACCTACATGTTTTTTTGAGGAGAATAATGCTACAAGTGACAGCGAACTACCAGCAGTGGACATGGAAAAGCTGAATAAGCTTCTTGGGGACATGGAAAAGGATTTTTATAAACTGAAACGGTTACAGACTCAAAGGGTTCACTTTGAGTTCTGTTTACAAAATAACATTATACCACGAGGACTCAGGGTATTTTCTATGCCTAGTCAGGGAAAGGACTATCCTGAATTATTAGCATTATGGCAACGCATAAATATAGAAACAAGCTGTAAGTATTTAAGGCTTTTAATTGATTTTTTTCTGCCTGAAGAAAAAATATTGATAGATAATATAAATGCTAAACAGATAGAACTCTTTAATGACTTCCCAGTATGTGTTGTTGGTGAATTATTTGATAATATACTAGATTGTGTGTCAGCATATGAACACAAACTTTTTCAACAGAAAAAGACAAAAGTTTCTAGAGATTTTAGGGATTTTAGAACAGGGAATGTCTTCACTTGGCCCAGAAATTTTATTAATGACAACAATGCTGCTAGGATTGTACAAGTAACTGGACATGTGAATGAAAGAACATCTGTTAATGTGAATAATGTTAATAATACCATGCAATATCATTATGGTAATGCTACCAATAATTTTTCTAGCAGAAATACCCATCCAAGTACTGAAAATGTTTCAAACAGAGTTACATGTATTGGTGATGAGACATTATCGAACAAACCCGTTTCAGGCACATTAGAAAATACTATAACATATGAAAATGGCTCAGTGAACCCTAGTAATGTTTTGAATAGTCACCTATCAGTCATATCAGACAATATTATAACATCTGAGCATGATGCAAATAACACTTGCAATGATTCGTCAGATGTCATACACCTGACACATGAAGGTGCTATTAATAATCAGAATTTGTATCCTAGTGTTAGTATTGCTAATACTAATACTAAAGATAAAATTACAACTATACCGGTTGTAAAACCAAAAACAAAAGATAAGGTTTGTACTACTGGATCAGGTATTGATTTATCCTTCCCTTTAGCCATACGTCAGGACAAGGGCCAAAGGAGATCCAGGTCAATGAGCAGAGGGAGACAGAAAAGGAAAATGTCAGGGGAACCTCTGTATCACACAACTATAAAGAAAATGTGGAACAACAACCACAAGGATTAATCTTTAATTTGTCCAACATGGAATTAACAGAGAGTGATACCATGCTCTTGAATAAGGGACTGAATTTCATACCACATACTAACAGTAGTGTTATTGATACAGTTATGGATCTTAAAGTGTTTTGTCGTAATTTAATGTTGAAATATCTGTTTGAATCTAAAAAAGAGGCTGGGATGCTCACTTTATGTACTAATGACACTAAACCCTTTAATTTTAAAAATTTAAGTGATTTTATACCAAGTAACCACCCTTTAGTTGAAACCTATTTTAAATTAACCGAGGAGGAATTTCATAGATTTTATAATAACAGAAGGCAATATGGACCAATAAATAAGAGAGGGTTTGATAATTTAACCCATAATGAGAGAGTCAGTTTGAATAAACTGAAAAACAACTCTGAGGTCACCATCAGACCGGCAGATAAAGGGTCAGGAATAGTGGTTTTAGACACTGATCATTACATACGCAAAATGAATATGATGTTACTAGATAAATTTTATGTCAGCGAATGCATGACGTCTATTAATAATATGTGCATTTATGTACACGATGTTTTAACTGACATTTTTAAAAGTGGTCTGATTGACAAGAACCTCTACGAATATTTATATATACAAACACCCATCATCCCTATCATACAGGGTCTACCAAAAATTCACAAAAGTTATACTGACCCACCAATGAGACCCATAGTCTCAGGGAAAGGATGGGTGACTGAGCATATTTCTGTTTTTATTGAGAAACACCTGAGATGTATCTTAAACAATAATCCCTATGTATTACGGGATTCGAAGCAGTTTTTAATAGATTTATACGACAGATTAAAGGACTGTACAGTTATAGAAGAGCTAATGTTGGTTACACTAGACATACAATCACTTTTCACTATAATTCCAAATGAACTAGGCTTAACATATGTTACATGCTATCTTAAAAAACACAGTGAATATTCTGACATTCTTATCAATTTTATAATACATTTCCTTGAGTTAATTCTGGAAAACAATGCTTTTATGTTTGATGGCAAAATCTATAGACAATGTGAAGGCGTAGCTATGGGCACACCATGTGCCAATAGCTACGCCAATATGTTTTTGGCACATTGGGAGGAAGTAATACTATTTCAGGAACCTCTATTCAAATCTAATGTGATATTTTATAGATGCTTTGTAGATGATTTATTTATTTTGTGTAATGGAACTGTGAATGATTTAAAAAATTTTATTACAGTTATTAATCATTTGACTGAGTGTCTTAAGTTCACAATACAATATAACATGACTAAAATTGAATTCCTAGACCTTTTTATCAAGAAATTGCCATGTGGGGTTATTAATACAGGAATTTTTAGAAAAAGTTGCCATCGGAACATGCTATTGTTTAGAACTAGCATGTATCCGACATACGTTTTTAAAAATATTATGAAAGGACAAGCTTTAAGGATGTCTAGAATGAATTCCAATGATACAGGCCTAGAAAGAGATCTGAATGATTTGAAGAATCAGTTGTTGGTGAGAGGTTATAAATTAAATGAGATAGAAGAACACTTACAGATAACATCTGATGTACGTGAAACAAAAGGAGCTCCCTACTTTGGACCTTCTATTATAGGAAATATGAATTTGAATACCAATTCAAACAAGGTTAAATTCTCAACCTGCTTCACTAGAGATAATAATGAAATCAGGTCCATTATCAGCAAATATTGGGATATTTTAACAACTGACAATGACATCAAGGGAATAGTGGGCGAGAAACCAATGTTCTTATATAGGAACAAGATGAACCTTAAAAGGCTCTTATGTTATAACACAACCAAGAAGGATACGAATATTGCAAACACCACTAAACCCTGCGGACGTTGCAATTTTTGCTCACTAATAAATACCAACCCCATCTTTACACATCCAGACTCAAACAAAGAATTTATCATTAATGTTAATGCCAACTGCATGACTTGTCATGTTGTGTATTTAGCAGTGTGCTCCACCTGTTCATCTTTCTACGTAGGCAAAACTAACCGATGCCTATGAGATAGGATAAGAGAACACTGCTATAATATTAGAAAGAAAAATATCAATAATGCCTTAGCAAAACATGTTTTAGAAGCAGGGGACTGTCATACATTTACATTTAGAATCTTAGAAGTTATAATACCAAATGTAAGGGGAGGAAATGTGAGATGCTACACAGAAGGTAAAGAGAGCGGTTGGATAATCTTATTGAGAGCAGACAAAGGACATGGCTTGAACGAAAGAGCTTCGATAAAGCCATACCTAAGACAACGCAGACATATTAAATAACTAACTTCACAGTATGGGTTGTTTGCTCTCACATTTTTATTTACTACATCTACAACTATTTGTTACATTCTACTTCTACATGTACATTTCACATTAGTTAGGCTTGTCACACATATCTCCCATATATTTTTGCTTATCACCTACATATCAATGTATTTATTCATAATACAGTATTTATATATACATACATATATAAATACATTTATATTTCATATATTATGGATCATGGTAATACATATATATATATATATATATTTTATATATCCAATATCACACATTTTCATATTAGATTTATTTATTCATTCATTTATATATACATACATTACATTTATATATATATATATATATATATATATATATATATATATATATATTTATTACTACACATATAGGTCTACATACATATATTTATATTTATATTTATTCTTATGTTCATTACATTATCACTATACATTTTTATGGATTTGTACATGTGCATTAATTCATCCATACACGAGCCATATATGCGTATATACATCCCATAACATATTTTACACCTATATGATACATTTCCATAGACATGGGAAACATATATATTGATGCCTTATACATATATATATATATATATATATATATATATATATATATATATATATATATATATATATTCATTCACATATGGGATATGCATATACTCTACAGTACATTTTACACCTATATGATGCATTTAGAATAGACATCAGAAATAGACATATATATCCATGACATATACATATATTTATACACACATAACATGATACAATCAGTTTTGAACATTTCATGATCATTGAAAATTGATCATTTTAATAATGTAATATTTTAATGCATTTATTTTCATGTTGATTATATGTTATAGCAAAGTTTTTATATTTAATGGTTGTTTCTGATGACTCATTTTAAAGTGTCTCTGTGTTATTTTAAAGTGTCTTTGTGTCTTTTAAAACTGTATTCTTAAGCACAGCTTAGATTTTTTGCATTATCAATTAATTGTGTGTTATTATTCAATTAACTAAAGTATTATTACTATATAAAGGGTGGTACTAACTTATTTTGTGAAAGATCTGAAGAAGCTAAGTGTTAGCGAAAGCGCTCATCTTTATTTTATATTCTGTTCGCTGTATGTGAAATAAATGGATTTGGACTTATACTCGTGGTACATTGACTTGATTTGGATACTGCATTTCTACTGAAGGGAGCCGGTGACGATCTTTATACACACTTCGCACACAAGTACCCTTTTCTTTGTTGACTTATTATTTTTAACGTGGTACAAGTGTGCTAATCCGATGGATTGTTAAGTTTATAATTCAAAATACTTACTGTAGCCATGTTTAAAAACAATCAGACATATGCATATGAAGTATGAGCAGTTAAAGTATAATTGATGGTTATGGGTTTTTCTGAGGATGCAAATGACTATGTGTGTGGGGAGGGTGTTGCAGTATATCTAAAAGTAGCATGTTTGCCATATTTTTTACCACTTTCCATCACTGTACATAGTTAATGGTTATCTTTGGCAGTCTGGGCAAGACATCTGTGATAGGAACTGATCATTGGCACTGCGACGCAGAAAATAACATTGCCATTTCACAGTTCTTCTTTCTCTGATTGTGTGCTAGGTTGTGAATATATTTATGCATGTTTTAAACAGGTGCTATGATTTCCTCTAACAGGCCAAAGGCAGACATCATATATGTGAACTGGAATTTCCCCAGTTTGTTTGCAGGTAATTATGAAGTTTGGGGGAGAGAGACTGTGTGTGTGTGTGTGTGTGTGTGTGTGTGTGTGTGTGTGTGTGTGTGTGTGTGTGTGTGTGTGTGTCTGTGCAATATCTTGCAATAGACCTCACTTGTCAAGAAAGTGCCTGTGTGTGTTTGTACATGTATCCATGTGTGAAAAATATCAACAATTGTATCTGTGTTCAAATTTGGGGATGGAATACATAATTCTTCTAGCTATCAGAATGCAATAGATGGATAACAAATACTGTCTGTCACAATAAGGCCTAAAATACATCAGAGAAAATCTAGGCCCTCAGGTCATCTGGGGGCAGTAGGAAACCAGACCCCAGCTGCACAGGAAAATTTTTGACATAGGCTTAGATGGGGGGTTCTCAACCTTTGCCCTGGGACTCATGTGGTGTAAAACTGTCCCGGCTTAGAGGTGGTCTTCATAGTTTGTGTGTAATTTTGGAAAGTGTGATTATTATTTCTTTAACTTTCTTTACAGTCAGACCTCAGAGGTGTGCACAAAAGGTACTATAGCTTGTCTAAGGGCAGTGTATTTTCTGCAAGCAGCAAACTAGAATACATTACTGTGATCATTACATCTTCATGTTTCTCACAAGCAAATATCAGCTGCATATTCAGGTGTCTAATTTTTGAGGGCATGGTCAAGGAGACTTGCTGTACATATGTCTGACAGCAACAGATATGTTAAAGTGGATATCTGCTGTCTCGCCTTCATCCCAGATTAATATCACACAGGTAAACAGAAGGTGATTTTTTTTGGTGTTAGGAGTAAGGAGGTATTCAGTGTATATGTGTCACAGAAACAACTTAAAATATATGTATTTGGCCAAATGTTTATTTACTTTCATCCCAATCTAACATCAGACCACCTCAAGGCTCTATCCCTGTATTTTGTCTCCTACAGACTACTGAGGGGAGATCTTTGCCTGGCATCTAAAGAATTTTCAGACCCCACCATGATGGACCTCCTGCATATCCACAAAACCAACAGCACCAGAATTAACATCCTAAAGATTTAAACATTGCCTGTTATATAAATAGGATCTTCTGGAAAGGCAGGTATGTATCCCAGAGACTATCTCTTCTCTGCAGCAGTTTTCCCATCCAAGTGAAGCAGAGCTTCTCCATAACCCAGTTCAAGTGTAACATGGACAATTGGATGAGGAACAAGAAATTCATTCCTGGTTTGGCAACTATGTCTTTAATGGACACAGGCAGCCTGTAAATGGTTCATCTCCCAGGCCACTGCTTGTGAATCTCTCAAGTACCTGCTTACACTTATCAAGGGTATGAGAACTTGCCAGAGATTTAGGATGCATGGCTAGACTTAAAAAGGCCCTTATGGTTGTTAGCCTAGTAAACAAATATGAACCTAAAAAAGCTCTGCATGACATTATTATACCATTCTCTACTAGATTTTTCTTTTGAAGGAGTACTAATATTCCAGTCCCTCAGTATTTCCCCACTGTCTTTCATTTCAAGTTCTATAAATTGGAACTTTATTTTTCTTCTAGCTGCATTCAATAAAACGTGTACTATTTTCTCTTAGAATTTCTTTAATTCTGCTTTGGTGCTCCTCAATCAACTTTATTATTATCCTAAACAAAAGTATTTTTCTTAAATATGCCACAATATTAGTCAAACCTAACTCTGCCCACTCTTTTTTGTCATGGATGAACTTCCTCTTAATAGGATTAAATTTTGACCTTCAAAAAAATTAAAATAATCATGTCAGATATTTCCTTCTCTAACAAGCTAGGTCTGATGATCCTGTTAATCCAGGGCAGTAACCAAGGAGCCTCAATCCTCTCCATTATCTCCACTGAGGGAGCATCACTATAAGTAAGGATAGAGTTGCACAATTTCCCCTAAGAGCACACTGGGAACACACTCCAGACCTGGGACTGGTCTATATGCTTCACTCCAGATCCCAAATGATATTCCACACTAACCACTGCAGAACAATGTGTCCCATTTCTAGGTATCTGACACACTCACACATATTTAATTTTCACACATAAACACACTCTTGGGAAAGACTGACACATATTTTCCTGCTGCGTCCCTTTGCCCAAATTATAAGGTAATGGTTGCCACCAGTCAAATATCACAATGCCTATTAAAAGGGGTGTTCAATAACACTGAGTAAAATAGCTATTGATACAAATGGTAGCATGTAACCAAAACAGTAAGGCTTTTCTGAGTGGCCCTGGTATTACCACAATAAGCATAAGCACTCTCAAGTTATTAAAAATATTGACTAAATGACCAGCCACAATGAAAGATATTAAAATATTTAATATTAAGTAAATAAGATTTATAACGTAAATACTGAAAAACTGATTGCAATAAACAGCAGAATTTCACACACAACACTATAGAATAGACTTCACACTGATTTTAGAAACTCTCTAATTAACTAGCTGTAGTTCCCTGACTAGCTAAAGAAAACTGTCCCTGTCTAATCTAAATAACTCAGCAAGGCAATATTATATCCTTACTTCAACTAAGTGAGAAGAGAAATTATACACACTTCTGACTGTTGTCTGTCCTGTTCAGACTGAACTCCACAACTGAACTTAGCAACTGTCTGTAACAACTGTGTTCAGCAAGTGTCTTTAGCAACTGTCTTCAACAACTGTCTTTAACTGACTTATATCTTGTTTTTATATTAGCTTTTTTAAAATAAACAAACAGCTGCTGTGAGAATTCTATTCTTTCAGCTCTGGCCACACAGTAACACCACATCTAAGTCAACTGATTCTGGAATAACATACATTCAGAATTCTCTTTTAGAACATGTACATTTGGTTAGTTAGAAGAACAGTGTTTGACATTCAAACATCTTGCATAAAATCACAGTGATAATCAAAAGACATAAACTTATTTACAAAACTATAGCTAGTCATGCTTGCATATGCTACACAGGGTAATTTGCAATTATTTACAAAACTTCAGCCAGTCATGCTAGCTAGCAATTAGATAGTTTCACATTTCTCTCCCTTTGAAGACTGAAGCTAGATTTTAATGTGACCCTGGAAAATCATCGCTTGAGAAAAAATGGGCCTGTCTTGAAATAAATTACCTTATATCCTGTCTTGACAGTTTATCTGCATTGGCATTGCTAAACCCACTACAGTGTTGCACTGTCATGTCATATGCCTGCAACCCTAGGCTCCACCTCAGTAACTTGACATTTTGCTTGCTGACTTTATTCAGCCATATTAAAGGGTTATGATCTGTAACTACAGTGAATTTCCTTACCACTTCAAAGGGTATCTCCCAAGCTGCCTGCACCATAAACTCTGTCCAACAACATACTCTCAGGCTCGAGCATTCCTGTTATACCATATCCTTTTCTGCTGTTAGGCTTCTGCCAGGTTCTCTTGGGCCAAGCCCATGAACTCCCTAAGCCTTGTACTGAAATTTAAGACATATGCCACAACAGACTCCTTGTGGGATTCACACTTACTCTCCCACTCATCACAAATCAAATCTAACTGTCCCCTCATCCTATGCCCATACAAGAACTCAAAGGGTGATAACCTGTAGATTCCTGGGGTACTTCTCTGTACGCAATCAGTGGATGGGGGCAAATATTTGTCCCACTCCCCCTTAAACTGGTCAGGAAACACCCATAGCATAGTCTTTAATGTAGAGTTTAACCTCTCCACAAGACCATTAGTCTGGGGATGGTAGGGGCGGTCTTAGGTGCTTCACTCCACATTGCTTCCGCAGACAAGCCAGCAGGTCTGACATGAAATTGGCACCTCGGTCAGTCAGTATCTCCCTCAGGAAACCTACCCTGATGAAAATCTCTAACAAAGCATTTGACACCTTATTTGCCTCAACAGAGGACTGAGCCACTGCCTCAGGGTATCTGGTAGCATAACCTACTACCACCAGGATATACTTCTTCCCTGTTAAATTTAGAGCATTCAGAGGTCCCACAATATCCATAGCTACCCTCTGAAATGTGTCTCGAATAACAGGATAGGCATTAAAGGAGCTTTAACCTTGTTCCCTGCCTAGCCTATCCTTTGGCACTCAATACAGGTCCTGGAGTACCCTGTTACATCCTTTGCAATCCCAAGCCAATAAAAATTCTGCGTAATATACCTTTTGGTAGATTATATACCCATATGACTTGAAAAAGGAATGTCATGGGCTATGGCTAGAAGTGGCAGATGGTAGGTTCTGGGCACTATCAACTACTGTATTACCTCACATTCTAGCCCTCCTTCAGGGGTCCACTCTCTATAAGGTAACCCTTTGTTCCAGTATACAGACTCCCCTTTTCCTTGAACATTAGGTGACTCCTTAGCTACCCCCCCCCTTGAGCCTTGTAAAGTAGGGTCCAAAAGCTGAGGTTGTCTCAACTCTACCTTTGTGACCCTCCTCAGCTTCCCTTCCACAGGAGGCTTAGTATCTTCTTACAGCTGTGCCTCACTGTTTGCCCAGGTACTACCACTCAACTCTGTCCTTGCAGTCAGCATGTCCACTGGAACATCAGTACGTACCAGCAAGTGTGGTTCATTTTCAGGCTCACTGCTACATGGCAGCTTCCTTCCTGAAATAGCCACATCACTAGCCCCAGCTTCAGATATGGGATCTGTCTGGGTCTCCCTCAGGCTACCGGTTCTACATGCCTGTCTCCAAGTATGACTGTGTATAACTGCATGCACACAAGGTACTGCATTATCAAAATCATTCCTATCAAGACATCTGCAGAATTATCCTCAAACACACCTACATATTTGCTTGCTTCCTTTTATATCCTCTCAGTCAAGATGAACCTTGGCCAAAGGTATTTGGAATGGGATCCCTCCCAAAGCTCTCACTTGAGTGGACTGTCCATGCAAGTACTGCACCTCTTTAACTACTGCAGGCCTCACAATGGTAATATCAGAGGCTGTGTCTGTCTTTGCAGTGACCTGCCTTCCATCCATTAAGATAGGATACAAATTCTGGTGATAGTTTGATCCCCCTGTTGTTTCCAGACAACTTGCCATGAGCATTCTGTTATTCCTACTTGCTGACTCCCTCAGCTTTTGTTCCTCCTCAGTGGACATTTGTATGCTACATGGCCCTTTTAATTACATTTAAAGCATCTAATCCCTGATCCTGACAATGTACTTGAATTAGTGGCTTCCCCAATTACTGGTGAACTCTGTTGGAATGGTTTAGGCTGCCCCCATGGGTTCCCTTATGTCCATCTACTGCACTGGGTATCCCTTTCTTATGCAGTGGTGCTCTGCTTGCTAAGTATCTGCAGAGTTACATGCTCGGTCTGCCAACCAGATTCACATGTCCCCAGGCAAAGTGTTGAGGGCTTGTTCCTTCACCAAAAGGTCTGCTAGTTTTTCAAAAGTGGTGACCTGACACTCACTCACCCACCTGTGAATGTAAGTGCTTAAATCAGCAATATAATCACATACACTTTCATCTGCCTTGTGTCTATGTTCACAAAACTTTTTTTCTGTAAGCTTCAGGTGTTAATGTAAAGCAGTTTAGCAAACATTGTCTCACTTTATCATAATTCAAACAATCAATATCAGACAGTTTTCAAATTGCAGTGACAGCATTACCATGGGCTAAGGGGGCCTGGAACCATATACAGAGCCCTTAATCTATATTAAACTTTTTACATACCTTTTCTAAAATATGAATAAAACTGTCAAAATCATCCCCCTCCCTGTACTGAGGAAAAGGTTTACTGAACTTTGTTGCTTCTGGGGTTTAGTTACTCCCTTCCCCATTACCTCCATGACCCTGCTGAAGGGTTAACAGTTCCTCCTCATGCTGATGAAAATGCCACAGTCTCTCTTCAGTCTCCAGATATCTGGCCTTCAGTTCATATTGACTCTGCTTCTCATTTTCTTCAGCCTCCAAATGTTTGGCTTCCAGTCACAGTCTCTCTTCAGTCTCCAAATGTTTGTCCTCCAGTTCAAATCTCTTTAAATCCAGATGGATTTTTAAGTCCTCTGAGGAAAATCATGGGATCATAGGAAATTACAAGGCTATTGGCCCTGATGCCCTTATAAGCCCTGCCAAGAGTTTAGCCCATGTTTAGACAAGTCAGCACCCAAAGCCCCTGTCCAGCAGGGACACAGGTGAAATCCCAGGGGTGCATTTTCTGTTTCCCATCCAGTTATCCAGATTGTGCTTGAAAAGGGACAATGAGGTACTCTGCTTGATGTGTAGAGGGAGTCTATTCCACAGATGGGGGAGTCTCTGGGACACAAATCTGTCCCATCAACAAGTCCTATTGATGTCACAGACCAGGTTGAGGTCCCATGTCAGGGTTAATCATCTGGAGATTGACTTGCGGATATGCAGTAGTCCCAGCAAGGCGGGATCTGAGATTGCTTTGTATGCCAGACAGAGGTCACCTCTGAGGAGTCTGTATGAAACTGAGCAGAGAGACAGGGCTTTTAGCCTATCTGTGTAGGGTAGATGTTTGAGGCCCTGGATTCTTCTAGTGAGGAACCTCTGTGGTCTCTCCAGCTGCTGCATGTGTCTTGCTAGGTACATGCCAAAGGGGGTATTGTACTCAATAATTGGCTTTATAAGGGAAGAATACTGGGATGTTATGACCTCCTTGTCTCTGGATGAGATACCTTAACTTATGAGGTGTGCCATATAGAAAGCTTTCCGTACAGCGGAAGCAACATTGTCATCAAAAGTTAGGCTTCTATCAACCTGGGTGCCCAAATTCCTCATGACTGATTGCATGCTTAGGACATTGTTATTAATGTGATAATATGTGGGGACATCACTCTTCTCAAAGGGGATGATGATGCATTTTTTGGCATTCAGCTTGAGGCCATGTTTCTGGCATCAGTCATTTATTTGGGTGAGACACTCTTGGAGGACGTCCACATCACTTGGGGAATTGATGACCACACCCAGCTTGTAGTCATCTGCAAACTTGGTCAGCCATAGCCCACTGGTTTTGGCCTGTACCTCAAAGAAGTATATCCCGAATAACTGAGGCCCCAAGACTAATCCCTAGGGTATGCCCTCATTACAGGTCTACTGCTTGAGGTGGCTTCCCCCATTTTGATTAGGTGGGTTCTATCAGTGAGCCAGTTTGCTACCCATCTGATAACATATGGATTGATACCTAGTTGAGAGAGTTTATCCACTGTCTTCTCTTCGTCCATGGCTGTGGTGACTGTCTAAAAAAGTCAACCAGATTTAACAGACATGACCTCCCCTTGATAAAGCCAAACTGTTTTGGGTTGAGTGTTTGGAGGTTGCCAATGCCCCTGTTAATGAGGTCCATGATAATCCATTCCATGGCCTTGCAGATCAGGCTAGTTAGGCTTATGGGTCTAGAATTTCCTGGATCAGTGGATGCTCCACCTTTGTGCAAAGGGATGACAGTGGCTGTCCTCCACTTGGCTGGGACAAAGCCTGTACTCTTTGGTTGAATAGGGTGCCTAATGGCTTTGCAAGTTCATGCCTGAGTTCATGTAGGATGCAGCCTGGGATGTTATCAGATCCCATGGAGGCTGTATTTTTTTGCCTTTGAGAGGGCAGTGATGACCTGTTCCCTAGAGATAAGAGGAGGGAGACAGGTACTGGGGATGTCCTGATTTACTAATGGGGGTGGGGGGGCAGAGGGGTGAAATTCTCATTGAATCTGTCAGCCAGTAGGTTGGTATATCTACAGCATTTGTGTATGTGGTGTCCTTGACCACCAGTTCTGAACAGATCTAGGTGATTCCTTTGAGATTGCAGACATATGTGAAGAAGGCCTTATGATTGTGTTAGATGTGGCCAATATGGACTCAAAGATGGCTTTAGAGGATTTCACTAGTGCTCTTATTTGCTTGTTCAAGCTAAGGAGAGATTGCTTCCAATTGGGCACCTGCTCTTTCTTGGTCCTGGACAGCAATATTTTCCTTTTGTTATATATTTTACATATTTTGTTATGAACTGTCCTGTTTTGGAAGGCTGCACTGTCCTGTTTTGGAAGGCTGCACATCCCCATCACCAAACTGGATATCCTCTAAGTTGCTGTTCTACTTCTCAGTCATGACTAAGACTGACATCATTGCTTCCTTAGTCAGGTTCGCATGCACCAGTACTTTGGCTACACACACTTTGGCCAACTGTTTTTTTGTCAGCTTGCTATAATCCCCTGCTGACATTTTTGCCTGCTGTCCCTGACTAACAAACTAAAAGTAAATAAAACTATTGTAAAAATGAAACTCTGTATGTTTAGCTTCTGGCTGTCGAGAGTGCAGGCACTTTTAGCAACAACTACCCACAGGCTACTGAAGTTCAATTAAAATCCCACCACTGCTACAAATATGTGATGATTTGCTTAACTTAGGGCAGTAACTAAGGAGCCTCAATCCTCACCACTGTTGCCGATGAGGGATCGTCACTATAAGTAAGGATAGATTTACACAATTTCCCCTAAGAGCACACTGGAAATACACTCCAGACCTGGGACTGGTCTATATGCTTCACTCCAGATCCCAAATGAGATTCCACACCAGCCACTGAAGAGTACTCTGTATCCCAGTTCTAGGTATCTGACACACTCACACTTAAATATTTGATTTTCACACAAACACACACACTTGAGAAAGACTGACCCAGATTTTCCTGCTGTGTTCCTTTGCCCAAATTATAAGGTATTGGCTACCACTAGTCAAATACCATAATTTCTTTTAAAAGGGGTGTTCAGTTACACTGAGTTAAATAGCTATTGATACAAATGGTAACGTGACCAAAACAGTAAGGCTTTTTGGAGTGGCCTTTAATAATAAATAAAAAAGATTTATAACATGTAAATACTGAATAACTGATTCCAATAAACAACAGAGTTTCACACACAGGAAATATAAAAACAACACTGTAGAATAGACTTCACACTGATTTTAGAAAAAATTCTAATTAACTAGCTGTAGTTCCCTATCCAAAAAAACTGTCCCTATCTAATTTAAATAACTCAGCAAGGCAAGATGGTATTCTTACTTCAAGAATGTGAGATGAGAAATTCTATACACATTTCTGGCTGTTGTCTGTCCTTTTCAGACTGAACTCCACAACTGAACTTAGCAACTGTCTTTAACAACTGTATTTAGCAAGTGTCTTTAGCAACTGTCCTGAACAACTGTCTTTAACTGGCTCAGATCTTGTTTTATATCAGCTTTTGAAAAATAAACAAACAGCTGCTGTGAGAATTCTATTCTCTCAGCTCAGGCCACACAATAACATCACATCTAAGTCCGCTCATTCTGGCATAACATACATTCAGAATTCTCTTTTAGAGCATGTACATTTGGTTAGTTAGAAGAACAGTGTTTGATATTCAAGCATCTTGCATAAATCAAAGTGATAATCAAAAGACATAAACATATTTACCAAACTATAGCTAGTCACACTGGTGTATGTTACACAGGGTAATTTACAATTATTTACAAGACCACAGCCAGTCATGCTAGCACAGATGGCAGTATCTCAATGATATTCTCACACTAGGTAATAAAAAGATTTTCTATATATCTAGATTTTCCTATCACTACTAAATAAATGAAGTATACTTCTATGCAAAAGATAGATGAAATATATTCCATAAGTATAGCATGTCTTTAGTTTCCAGAATTATATCAACCCATTGATTTCATACAATGTTTTCCTCACCAAATAATATACTCAACACTTTGGAAAATAAACCTCTTGTTTTGACTAACCCCCAGATTCAGCAAACCCTGCACGGTGTGCAGGAATAGTGCAGGAGCTCCCGCAGGAAATATGTCCATCATGCAATCCAGGAATAAGCTGCAGGGATGTGCATGAGCGCTCCTGCACTATTCCTGCACAGACACAGATCCTGTATGCAAATTATGCCATTTGCAGGTGAAAAACATGCAAATTAGGTGAATTTGCGATCCAGGAAGCTGTCAGCTGGCCATGCAGGACTAGTGTAGTGTGCAGAAATGTACTCGGTTAGTAACCGAGTACATTTTTGCAAACTACAAAACGGAGCCATGACAGCTCCAAATAAAGTGTGTATATTATGGGAAACCATGCCAATGGCCACATATATGGTCAATGGCATGGAAAACAATTTTAAAAATAAAAAAATAACTTTTATTTTTTTAATCCGATTTCAGCTGTTTAAGTGAAGGGCAGTGGCACGCAAGCGGGATCGGGGCAAAAATATAATAAATAACCTGAAATAAGCATGCTAACCAAAATCACTATTTTGCCATTATGCTCAATGGCAGGCAGAAGACAACATGGCCATTCAATAGTGGTTGCTAAGGGGGAGGCTCAGTGTAACTATGAATTAGCAGGCAATTCTCTGCAAATGAGCGGAATGATACTGAATACCAGATTTCCCCTCAATGCTAGTCAGCACCCAACAGTGTAACTGCAGTAATAGCATGGTTCAAGCCTAAGTGTTAGCTGACATTGTAAGGGGTGTGTCAGGCATACTGTAAGCGGATTGGAACCCTGTGTCTCGGGTTTGCCCTTGGCTTAGCAGAGCTAAGCAAGGGGGTGTGTCTGAGGCTGCCTAGCACTCTTTACATTGCCTAAGCGGGTGTGCATACCATGCACTGGTTTTAAAGGAAAAAAAAAAGTAAACCAGGAAATAGCAGCTCTGTGCACATTTGAGCAGTGTGTTTGCATGGCATGCCCCTGGGTTTAAATAGGAAGGCAATGAGAAGGGACAACAGCAGTAGGAAGGTAATCAAGGAGAACTAGCATAGCTGGTAGGTGAAATGTATCAGAATCAGCCAATTACACAGGCAGCAGACCAGCCCAGCACACCACTATAAACTATGCAAACACCTTTCCCTCTCTTTCACCCCACATACTCTACACCAGCTGGTGTATTCAAGCAGGGAAATTTTAACAAACAAAAGCAACAAAATGATAGGGGCTGCAGTAGCTATCATACATCAACATGTGGAAGAGGCTGAGGGTGGTGAGGAAGAGAATGCTGTTGACCAACCCACAGTGAGGAGACAGAGAAGATTGTACAGACCCAAGGTATCCTACCAGGGGCTACATGAGCTAGAGATAGTGGAGCGCTATAGGGTGGACAGGGACCTCCTACAGCAAATTGTTGAGCTGTGCCGGCCACGACTGACACACAGAACTAACAGAGGGGAACCCATCCCAGTGGATACCAAAGTATGTGTAAGCCTAAGAATGGTAGCCACAGGTACCTTCCAAAGGCCAACTGGGGATATCATGGGGATCTCACAGGCATCCGCATCCAGGGTACTCCACCAGTTCCTGGATGCCATATCAGCACATGCCGGTGAGCACGTATATTTCAGGTCCTGGGTTCAAGGGCTGTGTATTTTGTTGCTGGGTAGAACATGGGCCATTGGATACAGAGTGATTAAGGCACTTTTAAGCAGTTGTAAGCGGGTTTGCATGGATTTGCGCAGAGATAAACTCTGCTAACTTCCAGTTATAGTTTCTTATACTGATTTAGCTTCTCAATTGATTAACCTGTGTAGGCATTGCTTTCCCCTGTGCAAACAAGGTTAAATCTGCTTACTGCTTCTTAAAAGTGCTTACTCCCACTTACCCCTGCACTAATATCTTTAAAAGAAATGAAAAAGGGTTGATAGGAATGTGGAGAAAAAGGGGCACAGAGAGGGAAAGACAGTAGGGAAAATAGTTAGGGATGTGCAAGAAGGGTGTAGGAAAGGTCCATAGCTGCCCATGTCTTCTACAGCAACAGATGTGCATATACACTGACTTTGGAGATTGATTTGGGCACTCATACCCCGGAGAGAGGTGTGAGGAAAACAATAATATGTTGTTAAGCCAATAAGACCAGATTACATGTGTCCAGTGGGCACGTGTGTGAAATGGACAGGTATGTGTGGGATGAGATATTTTTGGGGAACAGATTGCCCTTTATTTTTTTTTTCAGGTGAGAGTGGGATGTTGGGGAGGGATAGTAGGTATATTTGGGGAGGTAGGTTGAGTAGGTTAACAGACAAGACAAGCAAGATGCATACAGGGGTGGTATATGACACATGTGGGGGGTAAACACCTTGATGGGGAGGGGCGTCTTGAAATCAGAAGCCCATGAACCCCCTAGTGGAAACAGTGGGACTGAGGTTTCCACCCATGGGCAGTCACCACTGCACCTTCATAGCCCTGAAAGTGGCTGTGCTGGGGGCTGAGCAGGAGGGCCAGGCCAACCCTCTATCTGTGACACTCAAGCTGACACAGCAGATCTCCAACCTCCCTGTGGAGCTTGCTATGCACCACGACCCGGACCTGGCGATGGGTGGCAGGTTCCTGTCCACTCCTGCTACCAGGAGGGGTGAGCCCCATCCTCTGAGGTGGTTCCACCCAAAGGTGGTGCAGGACCAATGGACAAGGAGGTCCCAGGTTGGGCCCCAGACATGCTGCTGCCCGGTGCCATGGCCAGCTGAGGTGGGGCAGGTGGGTCCGCTGGGACCAGCCTTCCAAAATGTGCTATGGTGTTTAAATTTTATCAACATATGTGGGTTAGTAATAGTCAACACATTCCAGGGTTAGGTATAACAGCATGCATAGATATTCCCATTAACCCAAACACCAGATATGGAACAGTTGCATAGCAAACAGAACACATGCATATACGGGACCACAGTGATCATTACAACAGCATGCAGGTACATTGATGGCAGCATGCCGCCGATGTGGGAGTATTTCAACATGGCACATGCATAGAAACAAATTTAAATAATTATCAAACAATAGGACATATGTCCCAACAGTAGAGTTAATTTAGCACATACCGAATGAGTTGTGTATTTAGTTTATTGTTGCAGATATTCCTGTAGTTCGCATTACTTTCCTAGTTAGTGCTGTGATCTGTACCTTACAGGTATTAGTACACTACCCTAGTTTGGACAGTGGTATGGCTGTCGACAACTATACACATGAACTGAATTTTACCTGCAGTATACATCTCTTACCTGGTATACCTATGGAGGTATTGTTTTTTAACACTACCTAACTGTTTCTACACATACTCCCAGATTTCAGGCTGATGTTATGCACATACCTGTCCATCTCTTTTTGCACACACTCTGGGCATATCTTCACCACATGTAGGTTAACCAGGACATATTTCGACTATTGCCCTCTTAGACCTTTAGTGACTTGTACAATGACAGGTTTGTTTTATTCGGCATTTTCCTATTATGTGCAGGTTTGACAGTCAGTTATATGACATAAAATGCTGCCTACATGTCAGAAAGTAGCACACTGATATGGCGGGGAGACAGGGTAACAGCTGGCAGATATGGGCTGAATAACTGGACATTCTAGACATTTCAGTACACTTGTGGGGTATGCTTCTGCATACAGCTTACTACCACTCCCAGGATTCGAACCATGACTGTGTCTGCTAAAAATAAAACACTGTCCATCACAGTTGAGTGTGCTATATAGATATTGCTGTGTATCTCTTGTTTGATTTCTTTCTATAATTCTCCTGTGATTTTACATTCTGACATTGTAATTACAACACTTGTATACAGAATTTCCTAGACAGTTGTATTATGTAGTACAGTGTGGGTGATAGTGATGAGTAATACCTTATTATTCTGTGCAACTACAACACTAACAATGCCATACAATACCAGAGTAAACAGTACCAGTGCAGGATATCAATCTTTTATTGATAGGCACAGTGTTCATATCTGACAGACCTGTGGGAGCAATGTTTGTTAGCACTACCTTGAATGTTGCCACATAAATTACCAGTTTCCACATTACTAGTATGCACATACATCTCACTCTGTTACTGTACACACTCTGGTCACAGCTTGACAACATGGGGGTGGAGATGGGACATACTTGGCTAATTACTCTCATAACATTTTGGGGAGTAGCTAGAGTGACAAGTTTGTTCTTATAGATGTCTGACAATAAGCTGTATGTCTTGTTTGCTGCCTAAATGTCTGGGATCATCCCAGTAATTTGCCAGTGTGACAGGGTGACAGGCAGCAGCTATGGGCAGATTTACTGGACATTCTGGACATATCTGTATAGTTGTGGAGTATGATTCTGCATACAGCCTATTCCCACTCCCAGGATTTGAACCATGGCTGTGTGTGCAAAAACTACAACAGTTCACATCGCATTTGAGTGTGCTGTTTGGATTTTGTTGTCTGTCTTTTCAGTGTTTTCCTTAGTTGTACTATTTGACCTTTTGGGATTACAACAGTCATATACAGACATCCCTACACATTTTATTTATGTAGCACAGTGTGGGTAACAATGCTTACTACAACAGTACTATTAAGTGATTGCAATTCTACATTACCATATGATACCAGAGTGAACACATGCAGTCCAGCAGTTAAACCTTTATTGTCAGGCTATTATGCTTTTATTTACATACAACCTACATGAGACTCTTCCTGCCCTATTCTCTGGTGTATGCAGTACATGCCTTAAACAATACAGGTTTTATACAGGCAATTAACTTACTACTACTTTTAGATTTATTTCCTATAACAGTACATGCAAGAGTATTACTACCCTGCCTTGCGTCACAACTGCTGCAGTCTACAGCCAAGGGCTTCAAGGTTTGCAGCCCGCTCACCTGCCACTGTGAAAGACATAAGAGGAATATTTAGCCATACCTATCCATAATATACATGAGCTGGCAATTATTAAACAGGTAGTGGACCGATACTTACACATGGCTGGGACACCCCCTGTCCTCCTGGCCTAAAAATGGTTCCAGTCCTACCTCGATAATAGACAACAAGCAGTAATCTGGGATAAGACATTCTCTACCCTTCAACCAGTTACCATAGGTGTCCCTCAAGGGTCCATACTAGGGCTGATTCTCTTTTCAATTTTCATCAATGACCTTCATCTAGCCATCCCCCAAGCCACTTGCATACAATATGCTGATGACTCCACACTTTTATGTTCAGCCAAATCCAAATCTGAACTTCTCTCTCTTACCCAGAACACATTTAACATAGTTGAACAATGGTTTACACAGCGTTGCCTTCTTTTGAACCCTAATAAAACTAAACTTCTCCTCTTTACTCCAACTCAAAATTCCTCTCCATTGGATTTCTCAATTAAATCCACTAATAGTACCATTATATCACCAGACCCAACCACCAAACTTCTGGGCATTATCATAGATAACCTCAATTTTGACACTCATATCAATAATACAATAAAAACTGCCAATAAAAAACTGGGCTCCCTATATAGGATTAGACCTTTCCTTTCCCCCACTGCTAGAACAACTATAGCACACATTCATCTAATCTCTACTCTCCTCTATGCATCACCAATTTTTACTAACCTTTCAAAAAAGAACCTTAACAAACTGGAAACTTCCTATAACAATATTGCTAGGTTTGCTACAGGTAACCCCTACAAAACCCACCATTGCATAAATATAAAACAGCTCCAGTATGGTATCTGATGGCTGGTTTATTCTAATATGCGCATTCACTTTTCAAAATGATCATGGAAGGAACATGAAGTATCATGGCTTTGATTATCTTTAAAGCCTATTCTGTCATATCCAGTTATAAGTGAGAAGCAATAGTTAAACATAAACAAGAGACATAATTTACTTTATTGCACATCATTCATTGCCAAGTATCCTTTGTTGCACTGTTTGCATGTAGTTGCGAGGACTTACTTATTCTTGCTTTGCAGTTAATGCAGGTATGGGGGACACTAAAACAGATCACCTGGAGGTTACATTATTACAATCCCTACAACCCATATTAACCTATATGGCTTCTCACAAACCATTACATACCCCACCAGGACCAATAAAGTTAGTCAAAAATCAAGAATATTAGACTGGATTCTTATCAACAATCACCCCAATAACTATGTCTCAGGAACCCTTCCTGATAATATAAGTAACCACTCACTCACCTATATTGTTAGGCACAAAACCTTCTCTCCCAACTCAACATCTGTTAAAAATATCAGAACCAAAAAGAACTTTAACCCTGAGCTCTTTGAAAAAGAACTAAGAACTTGCAATTGGTCTCCTTTAAAACATCTCCCTTTAGAAGAAGCAATCAATTACTTTAACTCTAACTTCCTAGCCATTCTTAACCAACATGCACCAACCAGATCTATTAGAGTTAAAACCAAGTCTGCCCCATGGCTTTCTAAATTAACTAAACACAAAATGCATCTTAGAAACAAATATTGGGCAAAATGGAGTATGACTAAAAACCCAGCCAACCATCTAACCTTCAGACAACTAAGAAATGACACTAAGAAAGCTATACTCTCAGATACACAAAATTACTACCTAAAATTCCAACAACCACATCAAAACAACCCTCATAAATTCTGGACTAGCATTAACCAATTACTCCATCCAGGTAAATCATCCACTCCTAACCCTCAAAATACTGACCATAATAACCCCATCAATACAGCCAACTTATTCAATACCTATTTTACTAATACTCTCCAAACTCTAGCTTCTCAGCTATCACCCAGTATCTTTAATCTCCCTTCCTATAACTCTACCTCACCTCCTCCTTTTCATTTACAACCCATCCCAACTTCATATATTCTGACCCTATTACGAAAACTTAATCCTTGCTCTCCTTCTGCAGACCAACTACTTGCCGACTTCCTACGGCTATCAGCCAAAGCTATAGCTTATCCCATTTCTATTCTGATCAATAGGACTCTCACTGAAGGTCAAATACCCAGTCAATGGAAGTATCTCATATCATACCTCTTCATAAAGGTGGACAATCCATTGAACTCTCTAATTACCATCCTATTGCCCTTCTTTCACCTCTAGCAAAGATCATGGAGAAATGCATCCATAAGCAACTACTTGAACACATAACCAAAAATAACTTACTTTCCAGCTGTCAACATGGTTTTAGACCCTCACATAGCACTACCACTGCCCTCCTGTCCTTTACAGATTGTATAAATAAAAAATGCAACCTTAATTACCTTTCCTCTGCACTCTTCATTGACCTGTCTAAAGCTTTTGACATGGGCAATCACCAGATTCTCATAAACATACTCAAATCCCTCCCTTTAGATACACCTTCCATAAAATGGTTCCAGTCCTACCTCGATAATAGACAACAAGCAGTAATCTGGGATAAGACATTCTCTACCCTTCAACCAGTTACCATAGGTGTCCCTCAAGGGTCCATACTAGGGCCTCTTCTCTTTTCAGTTTTCATCAATGACCTTCATCTAGCCATTCCCCAAGCCACTTGCATACAATATGCTGATGACTCCACACTTTTATGTTCAGCCAAATCCAAATCTGAACTTCTCTCTCTTACCCAGAACACATTTAACATAGTTGAACAATGGTTTACACAGCGTTGCCTTCTTTTGAACCCTAATAAAACTAAACTCCTCCTCTTTACTCCAACTCAAAATTCCTCTCCATTGGATTTCTCAATTAAATCCACTAATGGTACCATTATATCACCAGACCCAACCACCAAACTTCTGGGCATTATCATAGATAACAACCTCAATTTTGACACCCATATCAATAATACAATAAAAACTGCCAATAAAAAACTGGGCTCCCTATATAGGATTAGACCTTTCCTTTCCCCCACTGCTAGAACAACTATAGCACACATTCATCTAATCTCTACTCTCCTCTATGCATCACCAATTTTTACTAACCTTTCAAAAAAGAACCTTAACAAACTGGAAACTTCCTATAACAATATTGCTAGGTTTGCTACAGGTAACCCCTACAGAACCCACCATTGCATAAATATAAAACAGCTTGGATGGCTGGAATTACAAAACATGATTAAACTCCACCAACTAACCATTGCCCATAAAACCCTTTATAAACCTTCCTCTACTCCTATTCTATCCACCCTCATCACACCATATATAAATCTGAAATCCCTACGTTCCTCTCACAAAAACCTTGTACATACCTCTAAACCCAATAACAGGGCTGGAGAATCTCTCTTTTCTAATGCTATTGGAAATACTTGGAATTTTCTCCCCAGTGATCTTTCCTCTCTCCCCTCTCCCTCACTTTTTAAAAACAAACTGAAACTTTACCTAACAACACACTGGCTGTGCCCCTGTTCTAAACCAGACTAGGCATCTAGCCAACAAGATTTACCTAAATTTCTGCTACTATTGACTACATATGTACTATTTTATTTTCTTAACTTATAAATACCACCTTTTACACTACTCTAGAACAAATACATTTTCTTTACTAATTAACAAAGTTCTTTACTGCTAAACAAAGTCTCTCTCTCTAGCCATACTATCCTCTGTCTCTCTAAATTCTCTTTACAGAAGATTTTTCTTTCTTCTATACTCTAGTTGCATATTTTACATAATTACTCTTTTATCACTTGTCCTTCTTTATTGTATAATTACTTCCTTTTCATACTACTTTACTATAAATTTTCTAGCTATAAAGCTCTTTGCTTTGTCCTCTCTGATTTCCATATTATAACCTGCTAGAAGCATAATACATAATGTATGCATCTACATAGTTATCTTATTACTTTTTATCCTTTCAAGCTTTTATTTTGTAATTTGCAATGTATATCTCAATATGTTTTATTCTTCTTCTAGTCCTATGTTAAAATGATTTTTAAGTTTTTTTTTTCCACTTAGTTTTTCTTGGAGCTTTTCTCCCTGGGCCTCTACTGAAAATGGACATGTATCCAGTTAGACTAGCCCGGTCAACAAATGTAAAATAAATAAATAAAATAATAAATAAATACATTATTGATTTTTTAAAAAAGTATGATTACAGAAAAACAACATGCAATATCATGGTCTTGATTCTTTTGCAAGAGCTATTTTGTGGTGCTTGATAACTATATATAAGTAAGAATTTTAACTTTAAGCAATATGATTGCAAATATGAGAAACAACAGGCAGGTATAGATAAGAAGAGTATTTCATTAATGTTCTAAGACTGCTATGCATAGCATGTTGTTTCTCAGGCCATCTCCTTCTCCCACCACTACCATCCCATTATGCCACTAGACCCTAATGTTACATTCCTAGTGCTCTGTAAGTCAGCATTCAACATCAACAAATGATCATTTGCAATGGTTTTAGTGGAAGCTGAGGCTTATATGTCTCGTTACTATGTTTTATTAAAATTCTCCTGCTTTTTGTCCAATAAGTGGCACTGGATCTCATAGGTTCGTATGTAGGTACTAGGCTATCTGCCCAAAGGCATTTATAAGCCTAGCTGGAATGTGTTGGCTTTAGCCGCCCCCTTAGATTAGTACCCTGTGCCTCTGTCCAGCAAAGCCACTGAAGTGATCCCCGGGGTAAACTTCCTGTTTCCCATCCACTCATCAAGGTTTCTCTTGAAGAGTGATAGTGAGGAGCTCTGCCTAATGTAGATTGGAATCTTGTTACAGAGCATGGGAAGTCTCTGGGGCATGAATCTATCCCTCCAGCATATCCTATTTATTGTTGTGGTGAGGTTTAGATCCCCAGAGTATGTGTCTCAAGGGGATATGGTTTTCTTTAGGTGGAACATGTCCATCAATTCTGGGTTGGCCATGGCCTTGTATGTCAGGCAGAGATCACCTCTGAATAGGCGGTATGCAACTGAGTACAGCTGGAGTTTCTTCAGTTGAGCTGCATAGGGCATCCGTCTGAGGCCAATGATCCTCTTGGTGAGGTACTTCTATGGTCTTTCCAGCTGTTTAAGGTGTCTTGTAAGGTACATCCCAAATGGGGCGTTGTACTCTATGATGAATCTGATGAGTGATGAGTAGAGGGGTACAATGACCTCTTTTGATCTGGATGCAAACCTTTTTGTGATTAGGTGGGCCACATAGAAGGATTTTCTAACCACTTTGGCAATGTGATTATCAAAGGAGAGATTACTATCTACTTGTATTCCCAGATCCCTTATTTTGTCTTCAATATTTAGGGGGCTACCACCTATGTGGTAGTTTGTGGGTAATTTGTTTTTTACAAAGGGGATGACTATGCACATTTTGGCATTTAGCTTGAGGCCATGGTTTTGACACCAGGTATCTGTCTCAGTGAGACCCTTTTTGTGGATGTCTGTGTCAGCCGGAGAGTCAATTATAGCCCCTAGTTTGCAGTCGTCTGTGAACTTGGTCAGCCATAGTCCTCCTGTGCTTGCCTGTATCTCTGAGAAGTATATGCTGAACAGGAGGGGTCCTAGGACTGAGCCCTGGGGAATGCCACTTGTAACCGGTTTAGAGTCAGACCTAGCTCCCACAACTCTTACCATGTGGGTTCTGTCCTTGAGCCAGTTGGCAACCCACCTTGTGATGTAGGGGTTTATGTTCAGGCTGGTGAGCTTGTCTATAATACCAGAATAGGGAATGGTATTGAAGGCCTTTGAGAGGTCTAGGTAGGCTGTGTGGACCACCTTTTCCTTGCCTATAGCCTTGGTAACTGTCTCAAAGAAGTCCATCAGGTTTAGTAGGCATGATCTGCCCTTACCAAATCCGAACTGGGTAGGGTACAGTGTTTGGAGGTCAATGTCTCTGTTAATGAGATCCATGATGATGCACTCCATAGCCTTGCAGACCAAGCTAGTCAGGCTTATAGGGCAATAGATCCCGGGGTCTGTTGTGGCTCCACCTTTGTGGAGTGGAATAACCATTGCTGTGCACCACTCTATGGGCACGTAGCCTGTGGAGAGCCTGAATTTGAACAGTGTGTTTAGTTGAGGGGTTAGTTCATCTTTGAGCTCATGTAGGATGCATCCTGGGACACCATCTGGTCCCATTGATGCTCTGTTTTTGGCTTTGGAGAGGGCTGTTTTAACCTGAGTGTTTGTGATTTCAGGGACACTACATTCTTCTGGCATGGTTTTGGGCCCTTTTGGGGGTGAGAGGGGGGCGAAGTTTGCACTGAACCTGTCTGCCAGGATCTTGGCGATATCAGTCGGTCAAGTGTATTTTGTGCCATGCTACACTAACTCTGAGCAGATCTGAGAATTGCCACTTAGATTCTTGACATAGCTAAAGAATGCCTTGTGATTATCTTTGGAGTCCTTGGCAATTTTTTTTTTCGAAGCTAGCCTTGGATGATTTTATGACGGATCGTAGTTTCTTGCTGATACTGATCAGGGATGTCTTCCCCTCTTGGGATTTTACTCTTTTCTGTACTAGTTTCCTCCTTCTATTGTATAGCTTATTTATGGCAGGGGTCCAACAGACTGGTTTCCTTTTCTTGGAGGAGTGAGTCTTGGTTTTGCTTGGGTTAGCACGATCCATACATTCTTGCAGGTGCCCGTAGAGTCCATTAGTAAAGGATTTTGCAGCTTGGGCAGCGTTATCCTTTAGCATGGGGGATTTGAAACTTTCCACCTCGGTTTTAAGTAATGTGAAGTTTGCTTTTGAAAAGTTTTTTACAGTGGTTTCATTGACCAGGGGTGGGGGCAGAATGTGGATATCCAAAGTGATTAGTTTATGGTCAGATCTAACCAGCGAGGGGTTGACCTCCAGTGTGGAACACCAGTCACCCATGTTGGTGATGACCAGGTCCAATATGTTGTCACCTCTGGTGGGGGTGTTGACCAGTTTATCCAGGGCTTTTGAGTTTATAAATTCTAGGAAATGTTGGGCAAGGGAGTTAGTACTTGAGTAGTTCTCCCAGTTAATGTTTGGGTAATTGAAATCACCCAATGTCAGGGTGTTTGGTAGGATCTTTATGTTTCCCAGTGTTTCCAGAAATGCGGAATGGGGGTCCTGGGACATGGAGGGTGATCTGTAGCAAGCTACAATTTGAATTGCAGTTCTGCCCATTGTTAGTTGCATGTGGATGATCTCTAAAGCATCGTGCTGTGCCACTAACCTGGAGGTGTGGGTATCCTTGATGAATATGGATACGCCCCTGCCTTTTGTATTTCGGTCCGGGTTTTGTGGCTGAAATGTATGGTATGAGTTGTAGCCTGGTAGTGCTGGGGTGCTGTCTGGACCCTTAAACCAGTTTTCTGTTACTGCACATATATTTTCTCCATACTGAGGAGTGCCTCAAGTGCGTGCATTTTGAGGTTTAGTCTTCTGGCATTGAGTAGCATTACAGTCAGTTTTTTTGTTACTTGTGCTATTTACAGTGCTGGGTTTGTCTTTTGAGCCTTGCCTAAAAAAAGGCACTATGGGAGTGGCAAGAGCTTTGGCCAGTATTCTAAAGCCTAAGGGTTCATAGGTTCATAGGTTAGTACTAGGCTATCTATCAGCCCTAGGCTACCAACCCTAGCCATAACAATTCCCTGAATATTTCTTCCCACATTATTTACTGTCCTGACCCCCCTGTCTAGCAGGGGACTGGCGTGATCCCTGGGAGGATTTTCTCCATCCCCCATCCAAAGTCAAGGTTCCTCTTGAAGAGGTCCAAAGAGGCACTCTGCTTGACATGTGCAAGCCATCTCTAGCAAAGCAGCGTGGCATGTCGAGCATGTCATCCCAGGCTGACAGACACTGGATCCCCTTTGAATGACACCAGAAGCTTAGCCAATTGTTGAAATTGATATTTTTTTCTTTATACCATGGCATCATTCTTGGTGAGGGCAGGATGCTACTCAAGGTCAGGGTCATACCGGCCTGGGCTAAGTGATCAGAGAGCTCTTCCATGTCTCTTTTCATGTAGTCCAGGGAGGTATGGCTCAGGTCATTCACACCAACATGTACAATGACAGAGTCATATTGGTACTTGTTCTGGAGTGACCTGAGTGCTTGTTTTATGTGGAGGATCATGGCACCTGACAGGCAGCTAACAGTAACCTTCTTCTTGTTCAGCCTAGTGAGTGGGATATCAGTGTGCCTGACTATAGAGTCACCTATTACTATTGTGTTGGGTATGTTATTTTGCCTTAAGGGCTGTGATTGCGTGGCACACTGGTTTTGTGAAGTATGTGTTTCATGGTTTGTGTTGGGGGGTGGAGGTTGCTTGGATGTCTGCTTTGGAGGTCTCTGTTGCTTTTGCAGATTTTTATTTAGTGCCTCCGAGTATGTTTTTGTTTATTTATGTGTGTTTTTTGTCGGTGCTGTTTTCATAGGTCTATGTAAGACTGGTGGTGTGATGCAAGTAATTCCCTTCTCCTCTGGACTGTCTGGTCCAGTCTTGGGTTGAGAGAGCTTAGCCTCCAGTTTGGCTGTATAATTGCAACTCTCGCATGTATTAGTGTTTGGTGGTAGGAGGAGAGGGTTGTCTGTGTACATGAGGAAGTTGTAACATTGCCTCAAAATACCCAGATTCACCAGTTGGACCGGAGAGAACACCTGAAACTGCCCTTTGGACATCCACATCAGCTACCACCATCTCAGGTGGATGAGGCCTCAATTTAACATCTCTTCTGAATGATGAAATTATAAGGAAGGCTAGCAACCCCGTTCTTCAGTGGGTGTAGTGCACTATCAGTATTGAAATATAAATTGTGAGATTCTAGCACTTATGACCTTCCTGATGTCAAAAGCAAGTGTGTTAAAAGACAATTTTTATGGTGTACAGGGATAAAGTCCTGACTTGGCCCACATGACCCACATTCAGTTAGTGGCTTGGACAACTGCAAATGATGATAGGCATGCTAATCATTGAAGGGGAGGGGCATGCTGATGGGGGCAGATTGCTCATAAAGCCATAGCAGAGATATGGGGTTTAAAGACATCACCAAGCAGGGCGTTCAGGATGGCTGAAAAGGCATGGCTGCTCTACAGTCCAGAGCAGCCACATCTTTACAGGCCTTACCTCATTTCCTTCGCAAGTGCGTATAATGTCATGTCAGCATATGGGGGCAGGGGTTGGAGCCTACAGAAAACCTCACTGAAATGCCACGGCATGACAGCTGCTCACCTGGCCACTCCCATTCTTCAGTGCCTGGTTTACTTTATTCCCTTAGAGCCTGTACCCGGAGATCAGATGTTCTCAAAGTACAGGAGCTCTCTCAGAAGGCAGACCCTCCTGGTGTGAGTTGCACCAAGGAGACACCCAAGGTGTGGGAGCTGGTACTGGAGCCACCTAATGTCAGACATAGTGGTTGACCAAAAAATAAAAAATAAAAAAGGGTGCTACACTGAGACCCTTAATAATTTGCATTTTATAGCACAATAGTTCTAACTAACTACTTTCTTAATGAAGTTGCACAACATAGTATCACAATGCTACTAAGTTTTCATCAAGGTGTCACATGTTTATTTTTTTCTGTTCAGTCACCAAGTTGTTATACTGATGTGTGAATAAAAGGAGCAAATCTTCTATACAGGTACCTTACCATGGCACTGGTGGGATTGGAGCTGTGCCCTTAAGTGATGGTTATGCAACCATGGAGATGGCCATTACAGGTACTATACATATATGTTGTAGTTACAGCCTGCTGCATGAAATTCAGAATGGTTTCTGCCAACATTATTAGGCAGTGTTGGGTCTTGTGTCAGCATGAGCTATGGTGAGATACATTTTTGTCTTTGGTAAGGATATGGATGAGATAACCAAAAACGTTTACAATAAATGATAAATGTGGTATAAATAGGGCATTTCAGTACATCCAGCATTCAGATAAAAATATCAATTATCAAACAGTAAACATAAATCATGGCTGGATATCACTTTGCAGAGTCACAATTTTTACACAGGTTTTGATATATTTGTAATTTCAAGTCTATTCAGAGGCATTGTAGGTATGGCAGAATAATAAACTGTGCATGCATAATAACCAAAGTGTGTTGTGATATACCAGCCTTCCAGAAATGTGAAGCTGTAGAAGAACTGTAAACTAGAGGACTAGTTTGGTGATGCTATAAACAGTGACCTCATGAACAGAACACACCAAGCCAAAACAAACAGAACTAGTGAATATGTGAGCAGAGCTGGATTCTCCCTGCTCCTACCATCATCCCAGTTACATAACCAGTTTCTGCCTGGTATTAGGCTCCTGAAAATAATCACAGAGGAAACATTTTCTGGACTATAGTTTTATTAAAATTCATTTTTGACTTGCATTGAAGCTTAGTTTACTCTCAGAGGAACTTATTTTATCCCAATATTACCTAAAATGAGGAAATATATACTCTTTTGTTTTTAAAGGAGCAATGTGGATTCCATGCTGGATGAGAAAAAGGGATCCTATCTTCATTCTTGAAGTGATATTGGATAGCTCAAAGGAATTAGTTTGCCAGTGCTATCCACATAATTTTTGTGGACCTGGAGAAGACATATGACAGTGTACCTCAAAACATTTCACGTGAGGTACTTCAGTAGTGCTAGCCATGGAAAAATAAACTCTTTACCCTTGCACAAATATTGATGGGATCAATAGCATTAGATTTCCCATACAATGCTTGTTTTGTTGACTTAGCAATCCAGACAGTTCTCCATATAGAGCTACTGCTTTTTTCAGTCGACAGTAGCTAGTGAGGTAGTTTCAGCATCCTGTGAGGATGTCATGTGAGTGCATTCTATGGAAGACAGGTCAGTCAGGTTTACTAGAAGGAGACCCTGGGTGTTATCTAGGAAACGTTGGAAGAATTATATCTGACAGCTTAGCTTGCTTCCAACCCAACTATTGCCATGACAACCAGTTCTTTAAAAAATGGATGGATGGGTGGATGGATGGATGGATGGACTGCTGGTAAATAAGATGGATAGATGGATAAGATGAAGAATGGATGGGCAGATTAGTGGTAAGTGGGATGGATGGATCGATTTTCTTTCATGTGAATAAATATGCATTTATGTAACATAATATTTGTTGAGTTTATGAAATATTTTAATACTGTATTGAACAACTAAACAAAATTATTGAAAATTGATTTGAATTCAACCTGTAAATTGTCCTCATTACTTTATATACATATTTCTTTGTTTTTAATTGCACTTTAATGCAACTTGAAAGTCAAAATACAGGATTGTTGAACCTTGTCTGAGTGACTTACCTTTAAAAGATTCAAATACTTTTATCAGAGCTATACTTTCTTCCAGAATTCGGTGTTCAATAGACTTTTTGCCCATTCCAAGCTCTTTAAGTGTGGAGATTGCAAATCTTCTCATCTGTTTCCATGATTCTCCATTGGCAAAAATGATTCCTTTTAAGAAAAATTAAAGGATTCTCAAAATAAATTTTTTGATAGATAGCTTATGGCAATATGTAGCTGTAATTGGATTCCAAAGACTCGAGATAGCCATTTGGAGGTACAAATACAGAAGTCTAAGATGCAAACTCTTTGCTGAATATACACTGAAGCAAACTTCAACAGAATCAATAAATGGCTACATTATATGCCTTGCCAGAGCATGAGACAGTCCCCCCAGATTTATAAAGCCCTGCATTGCGTGCAGGATTAGTCTAAGAGCTATTTTCGGCAATATGGCCGACGTGCGATCCAGGAATGAGCTTCTGGGATGTGCACATGAGCTTTTAGACTAATCCTGCACGGACCAAGCTCCTGTATGCAAATTACCCCCATTTGCAGGTGAAAACCATGCAAATGAGGGTAATTTGTGATCCAGGAAACTGGCAGCTGTCCGTGCAGAATGAGTGCAGTGTGCAGAAATGTACTCGGTTAGTAACCGAGTACATTTTTGGAAACTACAAAACGGAGGCATGACAGCCCCAAATAAAGTGTGCATATGATGTGTAATCCATGCCAATGGCCATATAATTGGCTATTGGCATGGAAAACAGTGTAGAAATGAAATATTTAACATGTTTTGTTTTTTTTGGCCGATATCGGCCTTTTAAGCTAAGGGCAGCAGCAGCGCGCAAATGGGATTGGGCTAAAAAAAAAAAAAAAAAACTAAAACAACCATTAAGAAGAAAATCATTATTTTGCCATAATAGTCAATGGCAGGCAGAATACAACATGGCCATTGCAGACTGGTTGCTAAGGGGGAAGGCTGAGTGTGGGACATGTAACTAAGGATTAGCAGGCAATCCTATGCAAATGAGGGGAATGATAGAGAATCCCAGATTCTCTGTCAGTGCAAGCCTGCACCTAAGAGTGTAGGACTAAGAAAACCATGACTGTAAGCCCTAGACATAGCTGACATCAGAAGGGGGCGTGTCAGGCATGCTGTAAACTAATTGGAGCACTGTGGCTTGTGTTTGCCCTTAGCTAAGCTAAGCTAAGGCAGGGGGTATGTCTAGGGCTGTCCTATCTTACACCAAGAAAATCATGGTGTACACAGGTAGAACAAGCCAAAATCCTGTAAAACCTGCTTACATCATGTACTTGTGTTTACGCAGCACGCACCAGGTGTAAAAAAAAGAAAACAGGAAATAGCAGCTCCGTTCACATCTGAGCACTGTGTTTGCACGGCACGCCCCCGAGCTTAAACAGGAAGGCAATAGGAAGAAAAACCAGCAGTAGGAAGGTAAGGAAGTAGAAATAGCATAGCTGGCAGGTGAAATGTATCAGAATCAGCCAGTTACAGATGCAGCAGCCCATCCCAGGCCAGAACACCACTATAAACTATGTAAACACCTTCCCCCTTGTTTTTTCCCAAAAACTCTGCATCACCAGTGTATACAAATGGGAAAATTTTACAAAACAAAAGCAAAACAAAAAATGTTAGGGGCTGCTTTTGCTATCATAAACCAGCATGTGCAAGAGGCTGAGGGTGGTGAGGATGTGAATGCTGCCGACCAGCCCACAGTGAGGAGATGGAGAAGAGTGTACAGACCCAGGGTAACCTACCAAGGGCTACATGAGCTGGAGATAGTGGAGCATTATAGGGTGGACAGGGACCTCGTACAGCAAATTGTTGAGCTGTGCCGGCCACACCTCACACACAGAATTAACAGAAGGGAACCGATCCCAGTGGATACCAAGGTATGTGTAGGCCTAAGAATACTAGCTACAGGTACCTTCCAAAGGCCAACTCGGGATATGATGGGGATTTCACAGGCATCAGCATCCAGGGTACTCCACCAATTCCTGGATGACATGTCAGCACATGCCAGTGAGCATATATATAGCCCCAACACCCGTGAGGCGTTGGCCAGCAATATGTGTCTCTTCCACCAAATAGCAGAATACCCTGAGGTAGTGGGTGCAATAGACTGCATGCACATACGCATCAAAGCACCACCCGGTGAGTGGGGTAGGGTCTACATCAACCACAAGAGCTTCCCCTCCATCATCTGCCAGGTTGTGTGCAATGCCCAGGGCATAATAATGAATGTGTGTGCTGGCTGCCCTAGAAGCTATCATGATTCCCACATCTGGCATCTGATGCAGCTGTACCAGAGAATTGCCATTGGGGACATCTCACACGGTCACCTAGTGGAGGATGCTGGATATGCACTGGAGCCGTGGCTGATGACACCCATCAGAAATGCACACACACCCGAACAAGAACTCCATAATGAGGCACACGCACAAACAAGAATCATAATAGAGCATGTGTTTTGGATGCTCAAGTTACGGTTCCAATACCTGGACACTTCTGGTGGAGCCTTGCAGTTCTCACCAACTACGTATACCTAAATTGTCCTTGTATGTGCCATGCTACACAATATGATCCTGCAGAAACAGCTGCAGCAGGTACAGCATGGAGCAGGACCACACAGCCCCCCACCATTGCCAAGGCCTGCACAGGCACAGAGTGACTCAGAGAAGGAACAATCTGAGCCTGCCCCAGTAGGCAGAAGGAGGCATGCCCAGTATGCCCTGGCCTTGGCAAAGAGGCAACGCATAGCACATGCACTGACACGGTAGGGACCCAGGGAATGCCACCTCTCTCTGACTCGCACATACAATAAAAGGGATGCCAAACATGACACTACCTGTGCTTACCCATGTATAGGGAGTGTACTATGTGCAACCAACATAGGCAGCTCTGCAGCACCACTCTCAGTACTGGGACACCCACAAGGTAAGTGACTCACACATGCCAGTCGGGGGGGTCACATACCCAACAACAGTCATAGCCAGCAGGACAGGTGTAAACAAACACAAACAAATGCTGTACTATGGCCTCTAAATGAGGCCTATGGGTAACCCCCCCCACAAGGCCCACACAGACATACTACAGCAGGCCAGGCAGTTGGATATCAGTTGTGAAGGCTAGGAAGTCAGAATATAATATGTAGGTAATTAAAAGCTAAGATCTGTAGTACACTGGTATGTCTCTAGTCAGCATGATAGGTAAGACTATAGACTGAAATGGAGTACCCGACATACCAGTATAGTCCTAGCAAATGCATACAAGTGTCAGGTGTGGCCCCCCCCCCATCCTACGTAGACTTATAGTAGCAGTCAGGTGTGGTCCCCCCAAACATGTGTAGAAATGCAGAAAGGTAGAAACAGTCAGGTGTCCCCCCCGCTATGCAGAAATGTAGCAACAGTCAATGCCAACTGACTGATGGATACCCTGCAGACACATCATGCTACCTGTCAGTGTACAACACAAAGGTCAGCACCGCACTACAAACTACCTACACTTGATCCACACATGCAATACAGACAGCCATACTGGGCATGCTCACACACTTAGAGAAATGAAGGCAATGTCAGTCAACAACATACTGAAAGGTCATACTGGGCATGTTCACACATGCTTGCAAACACCAGTGGACCAGACATATCTGGCAGTTGCAGTTGTTAGTGCAGACACTTGTCAGTATGCACCACTCATGCCTTGCACACACAATGGATAGGAATACAGACATATATGTCAGGACAACACACCAAAATAAGCCAAAGGTAGACGTATATAGATGTGTGGAAGAGGGTCACTATGACAAGGAGCCATCCAGGCCTGTCCCACACAGCCAAAGGGCCCTAAATACATGAGGTGCAGATGTCACCCACTGCAAATACTAGCCACCAGTATCTGTCGGCATTACAGACTATGTGGTGCATGTGCCAGCTGTGAAACATGACTGTACAAGGAAGTAGTCATCTAGTAGCTGTATACACGTACCTGTGACATATGACTCAGTGTGTGGCCGCATGTGGTGTGTCAACCCCTAGATGAATGGGTTATGGCCCATGCACACACCGCCCTCCCCATAGCCCTACTATGACAAGCCTGCTGAGGTCATCCAATGTGAAATACATCTTTGGGAGAACTGTAGCCAGTAATCTCTGCAGCATGCTGTAACTGCATACTGCTGTAGTGTGATAAAATAGGTAGGTGTTCTAACCCCAGACCTGGCAACTCTGTGTGTGTGTGTGTGTGTGTGTGTGTGTGTGTGTGTGTGTGTCTGTTTTTGACTGAGTAGAGAACAATGCTTTTTAGAGTACTCACACTCTTTACAAGTCATATACCCAACTTTGGCAAGGCTGCTGATATCACCCACCTAGAAATACACCTCTGGGAAGGTTGTAACCCAGTAATCTCTGTAGCGCATCCTGTAACTGTGTACTGCTATAGTGTAATAAAGTAGTTAGGTAGGTATTATAACCCCAGACTTGGCATGTGTGTTTGTCTGTCTCTGACTGAGTAGAGAACAATGCTTTTTATAGTACTCATACTCCTTACAAGTCATATACTCAACTTTGGTAAGGCTGCTGATGTCACCCACCTAGAAATACACCTCTGGGAAGGTTGTAGCATGTCCTGTAACTGTGTACTGCTGTAGTGTAATAAAATAATTAGGTAAGTGTTCTAACCCCAGACCTGGCAACTGTGTGTGTGTGTCCGTCTGCCTCTGACTGAGTAAAGAACAATGCTTTTTAGAGTACTTACAAGTCATATACTCATCTTTGGCAAGGCTGTTGATGTCACCCACCTAGAACTACAAATCTGGGAAAGTTGTAACCCACTAATCTCCGTAGCATGTCCTGTAACTGCGTACTGCTGTAGTGTGATAAAGTAATTAGGTAGGTGCTCTAACCCCAGACCTGGCAACTGTGTGTGTCTGTTTGTCCGTCTGTCTCTGACTGAGTAGAGAACAATGCTTTTTAGAGTACTCACACTCCTTACAAGTCATATACTCAACTTTGGCAAGGCTGCTGATGTCACCCACCTACAAATACACCTCTGGGAACCTTGTAGCCCAGTAATCTCTGAGCGTGTCCGGTAACTTTGTACTGCTAGAGTGTGATTTAGAACTGTGGTAGGGTTCCATCCCTAACCATGGCAGTTCTAGATGTTTTGTTTGTGTTTCAATGTCTGAGTACAGAGCAATGCATTATAAGCTAGTCACCTGCAGTACATTTGAAATGCCCTACTTTGGCAATCCTGCTGATGTCATCCCTTGTGAAATACACCTTTGGGGAAAGAGTTCTCTAGTAATCCCCACAGAGTGTTTTATAACAGCTCCATGCTGTAGTGTGATATAGATCTCTGGCATGGGTTCTATACACACACATGCTGGTTATGGATGTTTTGTGTGTGTCTCGCTGCCTGTGTATTGAGCAATGCATTTTAGGCTATTCACTCACAGTACATTTGAAATGCCCTACTTTGGTAAGCCTGCTGATGTCATTCATTGTGAAATAGAACTTTGGGAAAGAGTACTCTAGTAATGTCCATGGCACATACTATAACTGTGTAGTGCTGTAGTGTAATAAACTAATTAGGTAGGGGTTCTACTCCCACACATGACAGGTGTATGTGTGTTTGTAACTTGTATCCTGTGGAGAGGTGAGTGTATGACACCTGTGGCCAATGTGGAGTGGGTTTTGCATATTTCTTATATGGTGGCCCTACGATATATCACAATGTCAACCGTACTGGGATAACAGATGTTAAATAGGTAAGAGGCTGTGGTGCAAAGCCATACCCATACATGTGACATCAAGCCCAGACAATCACAGTTAGCAACCCCAGTATTACCCAGAGCACACTGTCAACCCATGTCTCATACACACACATGCCTAGGCAACAGCCAATATGTGGGTAGTACAATGCATACTGGCCACCAATAGTAACTGTGGAGTGATAGCAGTAGGCTACAGAGGGCATGTCACCCTGCCCATCTGTCCAATATGCACGTACATGCAGACAGTGCACCTCCCCATGTTCCCCAATGGACATCTGCATCACATGTGGTGCCATCACATGTGACCCACAACAGACATACCATGCCTGACAACATGCCCTGTGTGGACAGATGCCACTGGCACCAGGGAATGCTGTTAGCATGCTATCAATGTAGGTGCAGGGTAAACCTGCTGCCCATTACCAGTACCTGCCACAGGTGGGCAAGACTGGCACATCTGATGATAATCTGTGTTCGCAACATGGGCCAGACACCCCAGGTACAGTTCCACATGTCACTGTACATGCATGTGGGAGGTGTGCACATCCTAGACACCATCCATGTCATGAAGTAAGGAACACATACATGGCAGGGGTTGCACAGCATTGGCCACACACAATAGCCACCCAGGTGACTGGATGGGGGATACAATACCCACCTGTGTGGGTAAATGCAGAAATGACAGCCCTGAGCCACAATACAGACCATTGTCATGTGGCCTGATGCCAAGGTATACCCATCACCTACTCTTGTATAGCCTGCTGGCACAGTTGACCACCACACCCAGTGCGGACATGCACCCATGCATGTCAGTACTGGCACCCAGTGTGTTCGTGTGTGTTGTATGGTGTATATGTCCACATCCACACTCATTACAACCCCCCTGGGCATACTGAAGCATGCTGTCTGATGTCTGACACCTCTTCATAATCTTTGCCCACACGACCTCCATATGACCCGTGTGGTTCATGTGATACCTGCACATTGATGTGTTGTGGCAATCCCACTAGTGATGAGTTGTACTCCTGGCCCTGCCAAGTGTGTCAATGTGTGTGCGTCCCTGTGAGAGTGTGGCTGTGTTGATGCTGGCACCTGTTCATGCGGACAGGAACGTGTACGTTACCTACCATATAGCTACCATATCCCTGTTGCAGATATCACTCAACATCACATATATGTTCTGAGTGCTCCACAGCAGGTAACCCATGTGGTGCATCCAATAACTGCATCAAACTGTGATAGCACTACATAGTTGTCAGGGGTTTGATACCCTGTGCTGGTAGGTGTGTGACACAAACATACTTCAGTTTTACTCTCCCACCCCTGCCTGACATGTATTTGCCTCTGTCTGCCTCCCCCACTCCCTCTCTGGTGGATGTGGAGACCCACACCTGCTTTGCTTAGGCAGCAGCATGTGTATTTTAAGTGATGCTCATGATCAGCTGATGGCCTCTGCATGAATTGCAGCCCTCCCCTAGCTGATTGCATGTGGAACAGCTGTGGTAACATTCCCATAGCCAATTGCATGGAAACACACTCCAAAATCTAGGAACATCATGGTGGTGTTGGCCCTTTTCATTCACTGTGAGCAGAGACTAGATATGTTGTTTGGCAAACAGCATCTCAGATTGGGGATGTACCTCTAACAACATACACTGTGGAAAAATGGTAACAAACAGGAGGGGGATGTGCTTGACCTGACTACAGACTGTAAGTGTTGCTATACTGCATTTGGAGTAATGTTGGTTTAACAGTGCTTGTCTGGATATGGCTGTCATACATGTCGCAATACCTGCCATGTCAGTTCCATGTATATGAGGAAACCCCATCTGCAGGGTCATCTGCAGACTGAGGCAGTGTTGTGCCTTTGGTTTCATGTGTTAGCCATGGAGCATCTATCTGTGGAATGCAGAAGGTAGTGTGAGGATTGCAGTCTGTAGATGGTGAAGGCCCTGACAGTTACTGACTTCATATCCCTCATAGGACATATGTTGCAACAAACCCCATTACAATGGTAAAAGTATGAGGTTATCACAGCAACATGACTATATTGGCCCTGTGTATGTGCTGTCAGCCACATCTCTGTCAACCTTTGTACATATGTCGTACATGAAGTGGTGCATATGTGCTGTACATCATATCTGATAACAAACCAGTGATATATCTGATTGCTACATATGTTATGTACAGTAGGGATTATATTTCATGACATAGCCTGGATGTTCTGTTGATGTTTGTACAGTACTGAGGTCTGTGTAGTGATGGTGAATGTCGGCAGTGTGTGTAGTGTTAATATGTACTGTAGCCTGTTTACAGACTGTGGTAGGTTTCATTGTTCTAGTTCCCCTTCTATCTGATGTTACCTGCTGCCCCACTGTATGGTACCATTTTGGCGTACATGTTTGTAGGGCCATACACACACATGTCCCATACCACAGACAGACATCAAACCAAACTGTGTAGCAGGCCAGTATATGTAAGGTCATTCTGTGAGTGGCACATATGAGGTTGATGTAGAACAGATAGTCCAGATACTGTAATATTATGCTGGCTTACCATATGTGGCTGTGGCTGCATTCACATTGGTTGTGGTTATGCACTTTCACACAGGTGTATCTTACCCTGTGCTGTGACATGCCTGTTGAGCCTGCTATGTATGCAGGTACATGTGCATTCCCCCATAGGAGATGTAGGCCAGTGTTGAGCCAGTCTGCCTGTAATCTGCACAGTGCATTGTTACATGCCTAGCAGCTTAGTGTAATTACCCAGTGAGATGTCATGTGCAGATACTTGCCAGATGTATTGCTGCCGAGCCTCCCTTAACAGTCATGCATGTCAGACAGAGCAGTGGGATGCTGTACAGATGTATGTGAATATCTAGTGGGTAGTATGTGTCCATGGTACCCTTGAACCAGCAGTCATTCTGTGTCAGGCCAGACAGAAGTGTGTGAATGCAAAACCTATGGTGGCAAATGTATACCAGTCATTATGTGTTATACCCATCTACATGGCTGTCTACATCCATATTGTCTGGCCCGGTACTCATGTTGTGCACATAGCGATTATGTGTATACTTCTGGACTGTACAGGGTGTGTCCAAAGTTCCACATATATTGGCCAATATCTCTGCTGCACTCCACAGGGACATTACATGCTAGCAGCGGTACTTTACAATGATTTCCTTAGGATGTCTGTCAGTAGCCAAGGCACACATGCAGATGTGACCTTCCACACACACCATGTCTGTGAAGACAATCCCAATGACAGTAGCAATAGTCTACTAATATACCTGTTATACATACCTGACATACCCTTGCACTAAGACTTTGGGACTATAAGGGCTGGGGTAGGGCTACACTCCATGTCCAGGGCATATGGTAGAAATATATATACATATACTTATCCAGATAGCTATATATATGATTACACATGTGTACTACTCCCAATTACTACTGTCATGTCAACCACCCACTATAAATCCCTACAGCATGTGGGTGGGGCCCCTTAACATTTCCTGTATGATGGACATCCGTCCTGTGTGTGGGCATCAGTGTTACAGACAGCAGGTAGCAATACCTCTTACAGGAAAACCTGCAAACTCAGGGTGGCCACATATTTGTAGGAGGATCAGGAACTACAGACAGACTGTGAGTAGAGTTTTGTTATGCATTGTATTGTACTGGTGTTACAGGGTGTGTGTACATACTAGTTTACCTTGGAATGCAGTCTGTCTGCATAGCTCACTACTGTGGGCCTATCCTCTTGCTGGACAGAGGTATGCCTATCATGTGTTGTCTATCCATAACACAGGTCTTGTGGCAGATATTACACTGGCAGTGTGTGTGTTGAGTGCTATCAGTACATGGCTAAATCCATTTCTGTTTCTAACCTCAATTCCCTGACTAAGGGTATGTTGCAGACCATCCTGTAACACCAGCAACTTGCTTAGTGTATGGCAACAGTGTTCCACATATGTGCCTGTGTTTCAGCCTCTGTTCTCCATTTACATACCAAGCTTCGCACATATGTCATGCTGTTGAGGGTTGTTCTGTAGTGGGTTGTGAGTATATCACACTGCCATTGCTGCCATTAATCCACTGCTGTTGTATTCCCCACACATACAGTGGGGCTGGGGCCATATATGTGTGGGCATCACCTACACAATACATGTGTTCCCTTATGCACTCCAGAGGCCAGTGTGTGTAACAGTGGTATATGGCCCTGTATTATTGAGTCTAGGTGGGGAGCACCAAAAATGACCTAGGCTTTTACAAAATGTGGGGGTATCAGGGGTGAGCTGCCGCAAGGTATCTGGATGTACAGTACCGTGTACTTCACCTATATTTACATTACTTACATGAATTGGGATACTGCAAGCCTACTGCCTCCTGCCATACAGACTGTTCTGTTTGTTGGTGTGCTTGTGATGGTGTCAGTCATGCCTTGTTATGTAACAGTGATAACACATGTGATCACATAACGTCTTTACCACCTACTGAGTTTGTACAGAGTGTAGATAGAGTCTGCTGAACTACACACCTGCAGTACATACTGTTGATTGTTTGGTATCCTGTGGTCCAGTCTGTGTTCACTATTGTACAATTTGAAGGGCTTGGCCTGGACAGCAACAGTTGTGAACCTTTCCAGACTACTGTATTAGTGTAACTGTTTCAAAGTTGCAGTACTCTGTTTATATGGTTGTCAGTGTCTGAACAGCTATATGACAAGGCATATAGAACTGTACTAGTACACAATGAAAGGTTTCCCATTTCTGCAAACCTGTGTGTGGTGTCTTTCCTATGACCTCTGTATGGGTATATGTTGCAGGCAACGATTGACATTTGTATGGGTGGCCCATACAGTGTCCAGTTGTTTAGGTGCTTACTGTAGGCGTAGTGGCTGTTCCATATTGTGCACCTTCTACATATGTATCTTACTGTACATATATCTGCATGTGTATGTGTAGTCACATGTATATATATATATATATATATATATATATATATATATATATATATAGATAGATATATCTGTATCTGCATATCTCTGTCTGTATATCTGTATCTAGGGGATGTTGATGGCTTCCACATATTACATTTCCTATGGGTGGCAGACTGTACTTGGTAGTGTATTGCAGGGCACACGTGTTTGGCTGTGGGGGATGCCTATTTGTATGAGACGTATAGTGTGTGGGGCCTCTCAACCCCATTAACAGTGCATGTGGACATATGTGTTTTTGTTAATCTGCCATTGCTATCTATAGATGTATGGCCATATATACCTATATATATATATATATATATATATATATATATAGATATATAGATATATGCTAACATGTATATAACTATGTCCGTATATACCTACATAGATATATATCTGTGTACACATATGTAACGTGCTGTGTATATGTAGACATAGAGGTGTAGACACATATATGTGCTAATTTTGGCATATGCATGTATATATGTGCATATATATTGATATATATGTATATAGTGTTAGAAATATATATATATATATATATATATATATATATATATATATATATATATATATATATATATATATATATATATATTTCAAATCTAGGTGCTTAGGATTTCCCTCTCTCTTCGCCCCTTGGCTGACCTGGTGTGACTTAGTTTGAACTCTACAGTTCCCTACAAAACGGCGTCTACAGGACTGCAATCAGTTTCTCTCAACATTTAAACAGATTGAACTCTACAGTTCCCTACAAAACGGTGTCTACAGGACTGCAATCAGTTTCTCTCAACATTTAAACAGATTGAACTCTACAGTTCCCTACAAAACAGTGTCTACAGAACTGCAATCAGTTTCTCTCAACATTTAAACAGATTGAACTCTACAGTTCTCTACAAAACAGTGTCTACAGGACTGCAGTCAGTTCCTCTCAACATTTAAACAGATTGAACTCTACAGTTCCCTACAAAACGGTGTCTATAGGACTGCAATCAGTTTCTCTCAACATTTAAACAGATTGAACTCTACAATTCCCTACAAAACGGTGTCTACATGACTGCAATCAGTTTCTCTCAACATTTAAACAGATTGAACTCTACAGTTCCCTACGAAACGGCATCTATAGGACTGCAATCAGTTTCTCTCAACATTTAAACAGACTGAACTCTACAGTTCCCTACAAAACAGTGTCTACAGGACTGCAATCAGTTTCTCTCAACATTTAAACAGATTGAACTCTACAGTTCTCTACAAAACAGTGTCTACAGGACTGCAGTCAGTTCCTCTCAACATTTAAACAGATTGAACTCTACAGTTCCCTACAAAACGGTGTCTATAGGACTGCAATCAGTTTCTCTCAACATTTAAACAGATTGAACTCTACAATTCCCTACAAAACGGTGTCTACAGGACTGCAATCAGTTTCTCTCAACATTTAAACAGATTGAACTCTACAGTTCCCTACAAAACGGCGTCTACAGGACTGCAATCAGTTTCTCTCAACATTTAAACAGATTGAACTCTACAGTTCCCTACAAAATGGTGTCTACAGGACTGCAATCAGATTCTATCAACATTTAAACAGATTGAACTCTACAGTTCCCTACAAAACGGTGTCTACAGGACTGCAATCAGTTTCTCTCAACATTTAAACAGATTGAACTCTACAGTTCCATACAAAACAGTGTCTACAGGACTGCAATCAGTTTCTCTCAACATTTAAACAGAGTAGGTTACACACAAAAAGCATTTGTTAAGCTTTCACTTACAGTGCTTTGTAATTAAGCAGGTCACCATATAGGGCTCTTTGTTTCTACTTGAATGGTTGCCTCCTTCCCCTGTAACTGAAGTAAATTGACTCTTACATTAAGAGCTGTAATACTTACCTTATAGCTTTAGGACACCTTAGGAAACCTTGTAAACTGCAATAGTCCGCTACATTAAGCCTCGCTATGGGCTCTCTTCGCTCCCTCCCTGCCCCCAATTCCCTCCCGCCCCCAGTATCTCTAAATTTATATTACTATAGCCACTCCCCCACTTTCTAGATCCTATCTGCTTTCATCTGGGATAATTCCACCCACCCCCATTCTACTACCTACATTTTAATAGCACCTATTAGCTTTCATCTGGCATTCTCCCATCCCCCTTCCAGTACCTTTACCTCACCACTCTATCTTCTGGTGTTGCATCACCAGGTAAAACAGTTCCTTCACTCACTAGCTGAATCACATATAATGATATACTCCTCTTTACTACCCCTCTTGTTCACACCATACCTCCTTACCTTATATGAAAACCAGTTTCTCACGGGATTTCAGGTCCCAAAAGGCCATACTATCAACCCAGCTGTAAATCCTTCCACCTTCAACCATACTTACAGTACCAGATCCTATCCAACATCTTGTTCAGTCTATCAACATCTCAACCCCAGGCACATTAACTCTAGATCCAAACACTACCACAAACTAATAAACAAATTCCTGAAGTTCATCACCAAGTATAGACTCAACCTAATACTTGGTGGTGATATTCACCCCAACTCTGGCCCACTCACTTCAGATACACATACCCCCTCTACTTGTAATCTAAGCTACAAACCTACAATTAATAGGCCAACTAACTCTCTCCTAGTCTGTCATCTCAATATTAGAAGCATTAATAACAAGGTACATGAATTGCATGCACTTCTGGATGTCCACTCCCCTGAGATTCTCTGTTTATCCGAAACCTCCAGTCCACCAAGAACACAAGCCCAAAAGTTCCTTAACGCGTTTTTATTAATTTTGCACAAGTAAAAAGCAGCGTTTTCGCCACAAACACAGTGTGGCTTCTTCAGAGGAGTTTTTTAAAAGAATACAAAAAGTACCTCCATTTTTATAGGAGTTACTAATTACTTAATTAGTAAGCTTAATTGAAGAAGCTTAGTTAAAAAGACAGGCACAAAAAACCTCGCCTGCTGTTACATTTACCCTTAAAAAATTGCATTCAAAGTGCAATAAACAATTATTTTGCACATCAGAAGCATATGTTATGCACTCTAAACGAAATAAAACATATAAGTAATCTAAAACAAGAAATATATGTAATAACAATATATCGATATATGCACAAACTTACCCATTTGGCTTGTCACTTTCTAGTATTGCTAGTACTGCACTTGTTTTCACACAAAAAAGCCTTTAATATAAATCATTTTGTGTATAGTCAGTATTTATATTCTCCATTTTTAAGTATTCTTAATGTATATGAACTATTTAGTCAGATACATTATAAGATTGCATTCTAGGTAGAGTAAGTTTGTGCAGTTAGTATTGCTGCAATTTCTAATTTTTAGTTATTTGACTTCTTTTATTGTATTACAAAAGGGTTTCCTTACTGCCTGAAGTTAGCTAGAGTGAGTTGTGTTGTTTCTTTAGAAACATTTTTACATTTTTTATTTGTTATATTACACACATTTTTTCGATATATTGTTATTACATATATTTCTTGTTTTAGATTACTTATATGTTTTATTTCGTTTAGAGTGCATAACATATGCTTCTGATGTGCAAAATAATTGTTTATTGCACTTTGAATGCAATTTTTTAAGGGTAAATGTAACAGCAGGCGAGGTTTTTTGTGCCTGTCTTTTTAACTAAGCTTCTTCAATTGCTTACTAATTAAGTAAATAGCAACTCCTATAAAGAGGGTGGTCCTTTTTGTATTCTTTTAAAAACGTCCTCTGAAGGAGCCACACTGCGTTTTTGGCGCTGCTTTTACTTGTGCAAAATTAATAAAAACGCGTTAAGGAACTTTTGGGCTTGTGTTCTTGGTGGACTGGAGCTTTGTTCGCTTGTTTGTTTCCTGCTTTTTTGGTTTATCCGAAACCTGGTTAAAACCTAACACTAAAGACAATGAAGTGTTACCACCTGGGTACAACATACACAGGCTGGATCGTGCTTCGAGGAAGGGGGGTGGGGTAGCTGTACTCTATAAATCTGAGTTGAATGTCACCATAGATGTAATACAACCTCCTCAGATTAATAACTCAGAGATTCTTGCCACCAAATTGCAACTTAATAAAAATATATGCATTAATATCATCTGTATGTACATTCCCCCAGGTAACAATATATCTACGTTTGAAGATATCCTGCACTGGTTATCATGTCACTACCCCCAAGAAACCCTACTACTTGGAGACTTTAACATAGACTGGGGCACCTGTTCCTTAGAATCCCCAACCACCCATATTAACCTGCATGCATTTACACAAATCATATCCACCCCTACCAGGATAGGTAAACCCAACCAAAAAGAAAGTATACTTGACTGGGTACTCATAAACAGTCACCCCAACTGTACACCTCTGGTACCCTCCTTAATGGCCTAAGCGTTCACCTTCTCACATATGTAATTAAGCACAAAACCATTAATTCCCAACAACCCTTATTCAGAAAGGTTAGAAACAATAAAAACTTTGACCCTGCCAAATTCCAACAAGAACTAAACTCATGTAATTGGTCTATTCTAAAACACCTCCCCTTAGAGGAAGCAGTAGCATACTTTAACAACAAATTTCTTGAGATCCTTGATTTGCATGCACCTGTTCATTCAAAGAGAACCAAGGCAAAAACTGCACCATGGCTTTCTACAGAGTCTAAACTCAAAATTACCCTTAGAAACAAAGCATAGGCTTTATGGCGTTCTTTTAAAGACCCTCAAGATCACAGTAAGTACAGGCAATCCAGGAACGAAACCAAAAATCAATTTTACAAGACAAAAAAACAATACTACTGTAATTTACAGACAGTAAATCAAAATAACCCTCAGAAGTTTTGGGCAGGTTTAAATAATCTACTACATCCTGGACAAACTTCAACCCCAATTCCTGCTACTACTATTGATAAAACCCCTGAAGATGTTTCTGATAGTTTTAACCAATTCTTTACTGAGACAATTCAAGCCCTAGCTAGCCAACTACCTCCTAGCTCCCCTGGTCCTGAAAGTAGCACCCCTAGAAACCTACTTGCGTTCAGCTTCCAACCAGTCGCCACTTCACTTATCCGTACCTTGATCAAAAAATTAAAACCCAGTACACTTTCTGCTGATCAACTCCCTGCCGAGTACCTACAAAAATCAGCTGATGCTATTGCTTACCCTGTCTCAATACTAATCAATCGAATCATAGTAGAAGCTAAAATTCCCACCATCTGAAAAATATCCTATGTAATCCCACTTCACAAAGGAGGCAGCTCTACTGAATTCTCCAATTATAGGCCAATAGCTATACTCTCTCCACTTGCAAAGATTATGGAAAAATGTATTCATAGACAACTCATGCACCACCTAATCCAAAATCGCCTTATGGCAGACACTCAGAATGGCTTCCGTCCTCATCACAGCACTACTTCAGCCCTCCTAGCCTTTACTAACACCATAAACCATAATCACAACAATAATTATATATCCTCAGCCCTCTTTTTGGATCTTTCCAAGGCATTCGATATGGTTGATCACCAACTTTTAATCCACACCCTGCAAACATTCTGTCTAGATACTGGAGCCCTCCAATGGTTTCAGTCCTACCTGAATGGTCGACAGCAGGCTGTCCTCTGGCAGAACAAACTCTCTAACCTTCTACTTAACACCCTCGGAGTACCACAAGGCTCTATACTAGGGCCCTTGCTGTTCTCCATCTTCATTAACGACCTTTATACTGTCATCCCAAAAGTCAGCTGTATCCAATATGCTGATGACTCTACTCTGATTTGCTCAGCCACATCTCCAGTAGAGTTATGGTCAGCTACCTAGACCACAATAGAAAACTGGCTTTCTGAACATCGTCTGATCCTAAATCCCAAAAAAACTAAAATGCTGTTATTTTCACCAACACATAGGTCTACCGCTTTCACCTTTACCATAAAATCAAATGATGGCACAATAATCTCCCCTGACCCATCTACAAAACTATTAGGTGTCATCATAGACAATAATCTAAAATTTGACCTACATGTTAACCAAACTATCAAAACCATCAATAAAAACTAGGGTCACTTTACAGAATAAAAGCCTTCCTAACCCCTCCAGCTAAAATTGCCATAGCTCGCTCTCACCTTCTTTCAACCCTTCTGTATGCATTCCTTCTACTTTCAAATTTGAACAAGACTGTCCTTAACAAACTCTCAATTTGCTACAACCACATTGCCAGGTTTGCCACTGGGCTGCCTTTTAGGACACATCATTGCATCAATCTAAATCAGTTTGGTTGGCTTGAACTACCCAGCCTAATCCAGTATAACCAACTGATTATGGCCTATAAAATCCTCTATAATCTGGACAATACTCCTGCACTTAAAAATGTTATCACCCCCTATAACAGTCCTAGACTGCTTCAATCCTCTAACAAACTACTAATTCAGACTAGCAAAATTAATAACACAGTCGGTGATTCTCTCTTTGCAAACTCTGTAAGTAGATCCTGGAACTCTCTTCCAGCTGATATTACCTTACTTTCCACCTTAGGTCAATTTAAAACTAGACTCAAACAACATTTGTCATTTAACTGGCTATGTCAATGTATCAAGCCTGGCTAACTCTTTCTAGAATGTGTAAAAATCTGTTAACCAGTTTACTGTGTAATTTAATTTAATCCTGACTTGTGCTCAGGATTAACTGTAACCTGTGGAACTTGTTTAACTTGCTTACTTATGTAATCTCTGTAAATAGTCTGTTTGTAATATGTAATGCTGGTATTATGTAATGCTGTATCTGCTTACCCTTGGAGCTTTTCTCCCCGGGCCTCCGCTGAAAATGGACATGCATCCAGTTGGACTATCACGGTTAACAAATGTAAAATAAAATGAAATAAATAATATATATATATATATATATATATATATATATATATATATATACATATATAGATATGTTGTTTCTGTTTAGATATTAATATAGTTACACACACAGACATCTAGGTGTTGGTATACATTCTCTGTACTGTTGCATGACAGGACTGGATGATATGTTTGTGAAAACATGGAATTTCTTTGTATCTGTCATGGCTTAGTGATAAATCACCCTGTCTAAAGTGTGCAAGGTCCTTGGGTTCAAGGCTCGCAAGAGCTGTTTATTTTGTTGCATGGCAGAACACAGCCTGTTGGATACAGAGTGATTAAGGCACTTTAAAGCAGTTGTAAGCAGGTTTGCACAGGTTTGTGTGGAACCAAGCAGTGCCTACACAGGTTAAGCAATATAGAAGCTAACAGAGTATAAGACACTGTAATCAGAGGTTAGCAGTGCTTACTTTTGTGCAAACCTGTGCAAACCCACTTACAACTGCCCTAAAGTGCCTTAATCACTCTGTAACCAATGGCCCATTCTGCCCAGCAGCAAAATGAGCAGCTCCTACAAGGCTCGAAACCAGGACCCTACACCCCATACACAAAGTGATTTACCACTAAGACATAGCAGATATGCATAATCATGATATTTTCACAAACATATCATCCAGCCCAGGTAGTCAGCACCCTGTCTGGTTTACCATTCCATTCATGCCTGTGCCTCCATGACAGCCTGGAACATGCATGTGGAAGATGTAGATGTGGCACATCTGCCAGGGGCATGATGACCAGCAGTGCTCCAACAAGAACCCCTGAACATCTGCCTATGTTGTACCCCACTGGACATCTGGCTATGGCTGCTGTGTCATGACACATTTGCCATAGATACCACACCGTCCTGGCCAGTATCAACCATAGACTGTCCCTCAGCTAAGGCCAACAGTGATGAGGTATGTAGAGGCAGTGTGACTGTGCATGGATGGGGTGGATACTTGTAGGATGTCAATTGGTGGCCCAGCGGCAGCCCCTGATGACCCTGCCTGTGCAGTCAACACACCTATCCTCATGGTCACTGTCTGTATCAGTGACATCAGATTCCCTACGGGAGGGACCCAGCCACACCTCGCCACCTGTGAGGGGAAAACAGGGAACAGACTGTAAGATTTGTACATCACCACTAAACAGTACATGCACACACACACACACACACACACACACACACACACACACACACACACACACACACACACACACATACACACACACACGTGCAGACATGGCCACACACACAGACATATGCACATACATAACAACCCATGCACTCCACCAGACAGCACCTACAAACAACTTTAGCACTCCCATAACACACACAATAGCAGATGATGGTGCAGTACAGTATCACACACAAACCTGTAATTACACACGTCAGCATGCAGGATATGTGGTGTTCAACAACATGCAGTGCAACTGTTGTTAATCCCCATTACCAACATAATACATGGCTGTGATGCATGGCGTCTGTTAGTAGGTGATGGCCCTCCCCCTGGAACACACTGCACCCATGTCCACAGCATTGCTGTGCATCTGTTCAGCACCCTGGCATGTACTGTGCACAATACCTCACAGGTGTACACACCATTGCAGAATATGTATCTGTGTGTCAGTTATGTTTCCTCTGCTGCTCACAGCCTCTGTGTGTTTCTGGATTATATGTGGACATGTCTTTTGTGAATGCCAGATGTGTATTCACAGATGTTATCATCAGTGGTGCATGTAAGAGTGATAGAATACCATTAGACTGACCACAGACACAATGTACTGTACCTATTGTGATTGTAGAGACCATTATTGACATGGCACTCTCTTCCATGACATGCCATGGCACAACATTACTGCATATGGCAACACTACACATACCTGATGTGACATATGACCTAGGCAGTCAATTGCATTGCAAGCCATATGTGATAGTTGCGCAGATGGTGATGGGGATGCATACTATTTATGGGTGCATATGTGTGCACACACATATCATGATGGTGTGTAGCAATAACTGCTATGTGTACTACTGCAGTCACAATACCTGGCAGGGGTATAGTAGCATGGGTTATCATCATGAGCCAGTAGTTGGTCAGTCAGGCCTGCAAATGTTCCCCAAACCTGCATGTTTGCATGCTAAATACATGCACAGCCCTTGGAGGTCATACAGTACCATCAGTAGTGCCGTGGAGTCAGGGTTATGTCTGCCACACTTCATGACCTTGACTGTGTGCAGATACAGCCATTCTCAGTGGGTTTTTCTCTCCCCTCCAGTGCACTGTTGTGTTTCAGGATGACACATTCTCACCATCTCCTGCTACATTACAAATGCTCAACATCTGTGGCCTACATGTGTGTCATATTGCAGTATCCCAAACTAGGAACACCATGTGTACTGGCATATTCCCTGCCAATGCAGGGCAAACATGCAGGTGTACAGTGGTACCAGCATTGCAGAGATGGAGATGTCATCCCTGGGGTGGAGTGAGGTGTGGATTGTGCAGCACATGCATCATAACTGCAACTTCCTGGACTTTCCCAACATGGTGCTGGTACATCAGAACACATTGCAACACATCTTTGGCAATGTCCCACCATTACGCAGGTCATATCTGTATTGAGCCCTGGCTGATGTTGCCTGTGGTACACATAGGTTCATAGGTGAGTACTAGTCTATTGGTCCTGGGGCCTACATAAACCTAGACACAGGAGTTCCCAGCCATGCATCACCCAATAATGTTTTTCCCCTGTGCCTCTGTCAGGCTGCGACACAGACATACTACCCAGGGTGAATTCCCCATTTCCCATCCAGTTGTCAAGTGTTTTTGTAAAGTGGGCCATTGAGTAGCATTGCCTGACATGTCTGGGTAGTCTGTTCCAGAGTGTGGGAATTCCCCAGGACAGGGCCCTATCCCTCCAGTATGTTCTGTGTATGTGTTGATGAGGTTTAGGACCCTGGAGCATGTGTTTGCAGAGAGAGTGGGATTTCTTTATGTGCAGCATGTTCAACTGCGATGTGTATGACATAGCTGTGTATGTTAGGCAGATGTCAGCTGTGCCTGGGCAATGTGCACTGGAGTGTAGCCACAGTTGTCTGAGATGGTCTGTGTATTGCGTGTGTTTGAGGCTGGTAACCCCTTTAGTGAGGTGTGTGCTCTGTTAGTGAACATGTGCAGCATGCATTATGGGCAGGTGTGTTCGATGTGTACATGGCCTACACCTTAGCTATGACATGCACAGTGAATTGCCAAGCATAACCTTAAACCATACTCACCGGCATCCTGCCGCTGCCTTGCTAGTATCCCAGAGGTACCTACATTGAGATGAGATAGAGTTGATTTTAGTGGTCACAGCTGTGGCATTGCTACAGGGTGGGTGCAATATTACAGTAAAACAACAGGTGAAGTCCACAGTACTACAGATTATGCACAACTGATTATCAGTACTACACAGCAACAGACTCCACAGCTCACATATGCATGATCTGCCTGTACAGATCCATACACGACAGTGGTCTACTGATATGCCCTGCAACCTTACCTGCATGTTCCATGTCTGGTGTGTGGGTAGCATCCACCTCCATGACTGTATATGTCTGTAGCTCTTGTGGGCAGGCAGGTGCCACCAAGCTCATGAGCAGCTCCTCCACTCTGGTGAGGGGGGAATGGATGCTATGGCCCCCCCGTTGCAAGGTGGTCACCCAGCATGGCAGTGGCATGGAGATGTACATGGCGGAGCAGGTCACTACAATGATGGTGGACTTGCTCATACGTATGGCTGTGCATCCCCAGCTCATTCACCCTGTGGACCACATCGTTCCACATGGCGGTGCACTCATTCTGGTCCTGGCTTGTCCTTGAGAACAGTAGCTGGTAGTGCTGGATGATGCTGGTGAGTATTATGTCATCCTCAGCGGCACTGTATACTGGATTCCTGGGGTGCGCCATAGTCCCTGAAAGACATAAAGATGGAAATATGTCTGAGTAACTCATATGACACATTTACCATAATACAATACACATATCAGTCTCCCACCACCATATCAGCTCCAACTTAATGTTCACACAACGCAAGTGGTATGTCTCCAGTTTATCTACCATTGGGACATATATTGTATTGTGCAACACTTTCTGCTATGTGTTTATAGACATGCTCCCTGTGGGGACACTAGAGTTGCTGGTCTGTTACAGAGTATTACACCTGCATGCCATTGTCACTGCCACTATGTTTCCACATATGCATGTGGTATGCTTGCTATATGATTGCTACATATCTACCATTCTGTGTTATTGGGGATATCTATGCATGCTGTTGGACACGTTCTGGGATTGTGTAGACTATTACAACCCAGATATGTTCCATGACAGTGACACAACAATATGTGTAGGGGCTATTTGCCAGCAGGAACACCACTCCCGCCTAATGTGGACATGTTAACAGTCCACATCACATCCGCAACCCACCATGGAACCTCATTATTTACTGTTCCGGCATTACCTTCATGTGGAACCACCTCAGTGGATGGTGCCCCCCCATGAAGCACACACAGACAATATGTCTGTCACCCACAGTTAGGTCCAGGGTCTGGTGCATAGTGAGCGCCACAGAGACATGGGGTATGTGCTATATCACCTGGAGGCAAGTAGTACATATACACAAGGTTAGACATGCATGTTCCTCTTGCTCAGCCAATTGCCCAGGCACCTTTATTACCATGCAGATGCTGTCGTGACTGTCCATGGGTGGGCACCATGTTCCCTTTGTTCCCATATGGGGGCTCAATGGCCTCCACATTCCAAATGAAACTACCCTTCCACAGTGTTTAACCACCACATGTGTCATATACCAGCCCTGTATGCTGTCTTGTTTGTCACCCAACCAAACCTGCATACCAATATGTGACTACTACCCTTCACCAACATGTATATCCCAACTTCTCACACACTTGCGATGTGTTCCCAACATGGGTTACACACCACACTCCACACTCCATTTTGCAGCCATGTACTGGTGTGTAGATATGTTGTGTATTAATGTGTGATGTTCTCTCACACATGTCATGGCAGGGGACATGTATGACATATATATATATATATATATATATATATATATATATATATATATATATATATATATATATATATATATGTGTGTGTGTATACCTATACATGTCAGCATATATATATATATGTATGTATATGTATATATATATATATATATATATCTGTGTGTGTGTACACATATACACACACACACACACACACACACACACACACACACATATATATATATCTGTATGTATATATATATATATATATATATATATATATATATATATATATATATATATATATATGCATATATGTGTAGATATCATTATGTGTTGTTTATATACCTATATATATGTATAACTGTTCAAGGTTCTGTAGACATGCACAGCTGTGAATATGTATCACACATATATTTATATGTATGTTGGGTGCATACAAACATCTAGTCCACAATCTTGTAACTCTCTTTACTTCACAGCTGAACTGTCCTGCCTTGCTGCAACCAAGACAGATGTCACATGTGAACACAGACTAACATTAGGGGGGTATATATGGTGACAGATTTTAGATAAGCATATTATACTGCTATGGCAGTTGGGCATGCTATGCTACACTTTAACATGACTGTCCTGCAGGTGGTGTGGTCTCACACCCATGTGTCTAGCATGGCAGTATTAATACCACCACCAGCCATTGGCCACAGTAATGTACAGAACACATTATGGGTCACATCTTTGCCATTCACTGCTGATCTGCACAGTTGGCAGGTATGTCCCACTGCTCACAGGGACAGACACTATTGTCCACAGCAGTTGTTGAGCAGAACATCATTACAGGAACAAGTACTGATGGCACGTATAAATCATTTCACATTATACATCCTATTATTCTATGCCATATACTACATGCAAGTAAATACATATCTGTTTCACATACCTTTTTTGTCCAGCTGTAACAAATCCCTGAGCTTTGTTGCTTTTATTAAAGTTGTTAAGGTTTTTTTTTTTTTTGTCTCTCTCTCTCTCTCAGTCTTTTCTGTAGAGTGATTGAGCTGGTTTGAATAGATTGCAGCATACTTTTGTAGGTATTGCACATGATCAGGTGATGGCCTCTGCACCACTCAGTGTCCACCACTTGCTAATTGCATGCAGCCTGCTGTGTAGTACTTCAGATAGCCACTGTCATGGCAACCCAGTACTATAAATTGCTGACTTCTGTGATCGTTGTCCCCTCAACTTTCCAGTATGGATGACATCCTTCCTGTGTGTGGACATCAGTGTTACAGACAGCAGGTAGCAATACCTCTTACAGCAGAACCTGCAGACACAGGCCAAATACACATTTGGGTAAGGTTACAGACCTACAGACAGAGTGAGTAGTGTTGTTGTGTGCATTGTATCTTGCTGGTCTTACAGGGTTTCTGTATACATGGTACTTTTGCATGGAATGTTGTCTGTCTGCATTGCTCTCAACTGTGGGCCTATCCATATGATACCAAGAGGATTGGCTGTTAGATTTTTGTCTGTGCACCACACAGGTATTGTCCCAGATATATCAGTGGCATTTTGTCTGTTGAGTGCTATCAGTACATGGCTACATCCATTTGTATTTCAATGTCGTATTCCTGCATAAGGGTATGCTGCTGCAAATCCTGTAAAACCAGCAATTTCCAGGGTGTGTAACAGCAATAATGCAAATATAGCCCTATGTTCCTGCCTCTGTCCTCCATGTATATGCCAGTCTTTGTCCTGCTGTGATACAGAAAGGGTTTTTTAGGTAATGGCCTATCATTATTTACTGCTAGCATTACTGCTATCATCCCAGTCATGTTATGGACTCCCACACCAACTGTTGGGCAAAGACCATATATATGGGGGCAACAGCTGGAGAACACATATGTGCCCTTGTACATTCCAGAGGTCAGTGTGTGGTACACAGTGTTCCTTGTCCTTGTACATGGGGGGTGTCAATGCCATTAACCTCGGCTGTGACACCTTTTCAGGGATATAACTGTTAAGACAAGGGTCATTCAGTGTGATAGTGAGATGTTAGGTTAAGCAATGTTATGTACAAGATACTGTGACATTAACACAAGTGCTACATTTCCCCTAGGACTTAACTACAGGGTGTAATTAGAGGCTGCTGAACTACATCTGTAATTGTTGATTGTTACTTATCTTGAATGCAAATCCTGTGTTTACTGTTGTACTAATTGAAGGCCTTGGCCTGGACAGCATAGTATGGTATATATATCCACATTGCTTGCATCTACTGTTTTGTGTGGGCCTTGCATTCATCACGAATTACATATTTCAAAATGTATGTGGTGTAAGTACTGACATACATTATTGTATAGTTCACAAATAAAGGTTTTCTGTGTATGCATACCTGTGTGCCGTGTCATGTCCTTTGAATTGTGGGTGGGTATATGTTTAATGTCAGTATTCTCATTTATGGGAATGGTTGCCACACTACACATTTCACAGGTGCCAGTTACAGGCTTGTGGCTGAGGGATATACTTTGCACCCAGTACTTCCACACTACTTCTACATATGTATGGCTACTAATACCTTTTATCTGTGTATATGTATATGTACCCATATATATTTCATATAGCTATATCAATATATATATATATATATATATATATATATATATATATATATATATATACATACATATGAGCATATTTATCTATATACAATTGATGTTATATGATTATTTGTGAGTCATACATATTCATATATATATATATATATATATATATATATATATATATATATATATATATATATACATATGGCTGTCTATCTGTCTACATTTACAGATATATTTCTGTCCATATGTCCATGCATGTTCGGCTCATATTTTGCCTGTACCTCATTCTCTTGGCAATTGACATGGATGATCGTAGCATTGAAGTCAGTAACTAGTGCCGACACTTTTGTGTTTCAGACTTCATCTCCTTCTCCATATGTGTTCTAATACATAGAACTGTGTAACTAACAACATCTTAAGTGTATTAGATCAGTAGTTGACATATATCCCTATTTGTACCCACATTGTGGCATACTCTGTCCAGACTTCTTGCATTAATAGGTTGTGTGGTATGATGTTACTACATTTCATGTACTATTGACTGATTGTGCTGGATGGTATGTTTGTGAAAACATCCAGGTTATGTATATCTGCCATCGTTTAGTGGTAAATCACTTTGTGTATGGAGTGCAGGGTCCTGGGTTTGAGCCTTGCAGAGGCAGTTTATTTTGTTGCTGGGCAGAACACCGGCCATTTGATACGGAGTGATTAAGGCACTTTAAAGCAGTTGTACGCAGGTTTGCATGGAGGTAAGCACTGCTAACCTCCAATTACAGTTTCTTATACTCTGTTAGCTTCTAAACTGCTTAACCTGTGTAGACATAGCTTACCCCCATGCTAACAAGCTTAAACCCGCTTACTGCTGCTTAAAAGTGCCTACTCTCACTTACCTTCTCGCTAATTTCTTTAAAAGAAAAGAAAAAAGTGTTGATAGGAGAGTGGTGAAAAAGGGGCACAAAGAGGGCAAGACAGTAGGGAAAATAGCTAGGCATGTGCAAGAAGGGTGTAGGAAAGGTCCATAGCTGCCCATTTCTTCTACAGCAACAGCTGTGCATATACACTGAATTTGGAGGTAGATTTGGACCCTCAAACCCCTGGGAGAGGGGTGAGGACAACATAATTTCGTTGTGATGCCTGTTAGACCAGATTACTGGAGCACCTTCTGTGCGAAGTCTGCATGTCCTCCCTGTGGTCAAGTGGTGTTCGAAAGACGTGTATGAATGGATGTGCCTTTGTTGTAGGTTGGGCATCGGGCTGGCACCTCGATACCATAAAAATCGACTGCCAATCCAGATTGCCCTTTTTTTTTCAGGTGAGAGTGGGATGTTGGGGAGGGGTAGTAAGTATATTTGTGGAGGTAGTTTGGGAAGGTTGACAGATAAGACAAACAAGATGCATACAGGGGCGGTATATGACACATGTGGGGGGTAAACACCTTGGATGGGGAGGGGTGTTTGGAAGTCGCAAGCCCATGAGCCCCCAAATGGAAACAGTGAGACTGAGGTCCTCACCCATGTGCAGTCACCACTGCACCTTCACGGCCCCAAAGGTGGCTGTGCTGAGGGCTGTGTAGGAAGGGCAGGCTCACCCTCTAATTGCGCCACTCAGCCCTCAAGCTGGCATAGCTGGTCTTGAAACTCCAGATTGAGCTCCCTAGGCACTTCCTCGCATGCTCACTGGAGGGTGAGCCCCATCCCCTGCAGCGGCTCCACCCAAAGGTGGCGCAGAGCCAACGGAGGAGGAGGTCCCAGGCTGGGCTCCAGACATGCTGGTGCCCACTGCCATGGCCAGCTGAGGTGGGACAGGTGGGTCCGCTGGGACCGGCCTTCCCATATGAGCTATGTTGTAGCAGGTTTATGACAGATATGGGTTAGTAATAGTCAACAGCATTCAGGATTCGTTATAACAGCATGCATAGGTATTCCCATTAACCCAAAACACCAGATTTAAAACAGTTGCAGAACAAGCAGAATTCATGTATATATGGAACAACAGTGGGCATTACAATAGCATGCAGGTTTCATTGATGGCAACAGGCCACCACTATGGGTATATTTTAACATGGCACATGCATAGAAACAAATGTGAATATTTATAAACCATTGGGATATGTCCCAACAAAAGTTAGGAGTGCACACATACCGATTGAGGTGTGTCCATGGGTTATTTTTGCATATATGGTAGGGGTGAGAGAGGAAGTTCAATTAACAACTAATATATCCTTGTAGTTTTCACAACATTCTTAGTCACTGCAGTGATCTGTCCCTTACATGTATTATTACACTACCCAATGGCCTTACATTGTACACTGGTATGTTTATAGATTATTATATATGTGAACTGTGTCCTACATACAGGAGTGACAAGATGCAGGTGTTAATGCAACATATGTTGAGAATTGCTCTCATACACTTTGGGTGAGGTGCTAGAATGACAGGTTTGTTTTCATACACATTTTCTGACTATGTATACATTTGACTATCAGTACATTTCTTGGATCTTCACACTAATTTTTCCGGGGAACGGGATACCAGGCTGGTGATGTGGGCCATTTATCTGGACATGTTGGACAGAGTGGAACAGTTGTACGGTATGAATATGCATACAACGTACTATCTGAACATTCTAACAAATTCTGTACAGTTGTTGGGTGTACTTATGCATACAGCTTTCTGTCTGAACATTGTAACAAAATCTGTACAGTTGTAGGGTATGATTATGCATACAACTTACTAGCACTCCTGGGATTCAAACCCCTGCTGTGTGATAACAACAAAATTATAGTTAACATCACAGTATACTGTGCCATCAGGGAATCAATGTGAAATTTTCTACTGTTTTCTATCTAAGTCTCCCTCACTTGTACAATATGACTTGACCTCTTGGCACCTCCAACATTGTTATACAGAACTTCATGCACATTTTATCTGCATACCACCGTGTGGGTAACACTGCTTAATACAACAATACTATTTATAGTATGCAACAGTTCAACTACATATGAAAGTAGAGTAAACAGAAGCACACCAGGGGTTATACCTTTATTCACAGAATATTACACATTTATTTCTACTGGTACGACACTTTCTAAGGCTCTTATATTTATTTGTTATGACAGTACATGCAGACAAATACTAACCTGCCTCACGATGCAGCCTTTGCAACCTAGCATCATGGGCTTGCTGGTTCGCAGCCTGCTCATCTGCAGCTGTCAGAGAAATACAGTGTTATTTAGCCATACCTGTCCATAGTATACACAAGCTAGGCAATTATTAACTACTTAGAATGAGTACTTAGTACTGGGGCATTAGGCATCTGCTGAGACTCCTGGATCCACTGTTCCAGTACATCCCCCCTTTGCCACTTCAGGTCAGCATGGTGGTGCCTGACCTTCTCACCAGTCCGGGGGATACCTGTGGCACTGGTGAGATCATGGGCAAGACTGTCCCAGGCCTCCATTTTATACTGTGAGCCCTGGTACTGGCCCTGCAGTAGTCTCTGCTCATGGTGTTTTACCAGGAGCCATACCATGAATTTTGACTCCTGGATGCCCCAGCGCTGCACTCTAAATTGAGTGCCTTCATTCACCCACACCAGCTATTCTGCCTGCAGTAGGAAGCTACAACCAGTTATGAGAAGTATTACCACCTGTGAGGTTTAAATACGGCCAATTTCCCACACTTTCCTGTGATTGGCCGGTTTTGAAAAGGCTGAGCTATGGGCATACCTGCTTACATAAGGTTGGCAGTGCTTAAAGAGGTATACCACTAGGCAGATTGAATTGGCTCCCCTACACATTGCTTACACTTACTAAGTTGAGCTGTGCTGTGCTTAGCATTGCTTAATAGTTAATTAGCACTATATTTGCCTTTTGAAAGTGATTTATTCTTCATTACAGGTTATATATGTGTCTGGTATCCATGATTCATGTGTACATACACTGTATGGGGACCTGGGGACTTCTACACTTTATTACAATCACACCTCAAATATATGTTTACTGCAGTACTCCAGTTCACATGTACAGTATGTTCTGTGGCAGGTTATACAACATCACACTGTACATAGATTCAGTTCACATGTTTGGTTTGATTTTCTTGTGGAGGATTAGTTTGCTGATACCTCATTTATATGTATTGCTATGATGACTTAGTGGTTAACGACTGTGGTGTACAGGGTCCTGAGTTTGAGCCTTGCAGTAGCTGTTTGTTTTGTTGTTGGGCAGAGCACAGGCTGTTGGGTACAGAGTGATTTAGGCACTTTAAAGCAGTTGTACGGGTGTGTGTGGGTTTGTGTGGAGCTAAGCAATGCTAACCTCTGGTTACAGTTTCTTACACTCTCTTAGCTTCTACTTTGCTTAATCTGTGTAGGCAATGCTTACCCCTACGCAAATGCACTTAAACATGCTTACTAGTGCTTATATATGCTTACTACTGCTTATTTGTGCTTAAACCTGCTTACTAGTGCCTTATTCATTATGACACTGACACTTCACATGTGCATTTCATGCAGTACTTCAGTTCACATTTAAATGTTATTTAGTAGGTTATACAGCAAAAAAAATGTTCATATACAGATTTCACATGGAAAATGGTATGTGCTGCAGTGGGACTCGTACTGGGAATGCCTGCTTGTTAGGCGGATGCTCTGACTACTACACTATTGCTGCACTGCTTCATTTGCATATATCTTACTTGTTATCCTCTTCAGCCTTTTAAGCTGCTTTAACCATAGTTAAGTGATGGGCACACCTGCGCACCTACTGTAAGCTGTACTCGGAATTAAAAAAAAAAATCACGGTGTTTCTTCTGTTTATATTTATGTCCTGTTGCTGTTGTACACATGGGGGACTGTTGGTGGGGATATGTGGACACCTATGAGCAGTCTTGCTCATTTATTCACACTTCCTGCTGTTCTACTTTGCAGGGGCATGTTTTTTCTGAGAACTCTGCTCTCAGTCACACCCCCTGCACTCGTTCACACTCTGTGTAGGATTAGGAGTTCAGGCAGCGCACCTTCATTAATATGCATGGCGCGCTGCCGTCCGCCTCCTAAACTGCCACTTACGTACAGGACTAGACTAGTCCTGCACAGAAGATTAGTAAATCCGGGGGAGTATGTGCAAAAATCATGTTTAACTGTTGTTATTTTGGAAAAAAAAAACACCCAGCATGGACTTTTTACCCACAGGGGAAATATGGCCTACTTAATAGCATGCCACAATTCCTATAGGTGACTTTTTCCATATGTGGAATGAGGATGTTAAATATGTTTTCTTACACTTTGGTTCTGAAAGATGAAGCCTGGACTGTGCCTGTGGTGACCTACATTTTGACTAGGAAGCCAGGTACAAGAGGTGGTTGGTAGGGAATGATGAAGGTGAGCATTAAATGTTACCTGACTTATCAGGGGGTGGGGAGGGTGGAAAAAGTGGCTATGCCCATTATATTAGCATCATCTAGTGGTGGCTTGGTGGCACTGCAGTAGAAACTTCCAACCGATAACCACTCTAGGCCTATCATGCGGTGCACAACAGTGTGACTGGGGTTTGATGGGTGCATACATGTACCGAATATCCAGCACTGCAGACTCTGTCATTGCAGAGAGGTTGCTAACCACTATAGGAAGAAATTAAGGCATAAGGAAACCCCAGCTAACCACAGATAATGGCCTTATGATTCTCAGCACTTGCCTGCACTGCTCATTTCTGTACACAGGACTGGAAAATGAGATGATCCATTGATGTGTGCAAGGGCAGATGGTCAGGCTCTAAGGAGGGGAGACAGAGACAAAAAAGTCACCCTGTCAGACTATAATCCTTTCATTAGTACAGTATAGTAGGGTAGTTTAACCCATTCAGTTGTACCATATAGTGGGAAAGCACAGCACGGTATTGTGTGGCATAGTATACCTTGGAAAACCCATTGAAAAATTCTAACAGACATTTTAATTATAGCAAAAGCAAAGTAGTCATGTATGTATGTATTTTTGTATGATTATATCAGCAATAGTAAAAAAACTCTAAGAGCAAATGTAAAGAAATGAAATTGAGTGACAGAATAAATAAATAAAACAGAACAGATGTAATTTGTTTTGCTTCTTGTGAAATGTATTTTGCTTAGTGACAATTTTAAACTGTTTGTCGAAAAGGAAAATATTTGGAAACATTCTCAGGCTGAATCTCTGCTTCTCATCAGTACTTATAAGTCATGTGATAGCTGTACTCAAACTGAGCTTTTTTTCAAGGAATGATGTACATCCAATACTAGTAACATCATGTAGCAAGACAAAACCTTTTTATTGCAGGAAAATGATATACCGAATTACTTTATGAATGGGCTGGATGCTAATTCAGAAGTCAGAGTAGTGCATAATGAACAGTTATTGAATATGTCTGTTTGCAGAGCTGTTGTTACAAGGGATAGTCCCACTGAACAACCTTTATATTCTAATGTTTTTTCAGCTCTCTTTTCAAGAAGTAGTACATGCAATGAGGGATCAGTTAGACTTGTTTCTTAATCTGAGCATGGACCTTCTAACTGGGGAGCATTAGGTCCTGTTGAACCTTGGCTATCATGTAAGAAGAACAATGAAAGAGCTTTAAATGACATTGATAATGATGACAGACTCTGAGCTCTCCCAAGAAAAGAAGAGGAAATGAAGGAAAACGAAGATAGGCAGTAGGGGGAATCAATGCAAGGAAAGAGACAATAGGAGGATGGTAACACTCATGAGGGAGGACCTGACATAACTGTTCAGCTTCTCTATGCAATGAAGTTAGGATGGATGCTAGCAGCTTTCCTGAGAAAGTCACTAGTACTAAGCATATTTAAAGGACTCTCAATTGATGAGGTAAGAAAATTACTCACAGGACTTAATCAGGCATTAGTAACTGCTTTCATGTGTTCATTCTGTAAAAGTATAAATATTGTGGCAGCCATTTTAAATGGTACACCACATGACTTGGATGTTATAGTCTGTAGCACCAATTATGTGGAAAAAAACATCTTTGGAACAATGCAAGGAGCTTGTTTAGGGTATCACTGATTTTAGTAAAATGAAGAATTTTGCATTAATGTTCTTGGATGTTTTCCCCTCACCAAGATTTGTGACAGTTCTGCACCGTGTGTGTGGTAGGTTCACAAGTTAAGACCAGCAAGCTATGTGTCAGGAACAAAATTAATGTGCTTCTATCTAGTCCTGAGACACAGAGAGATAAAGCTGTAATGACTCCCAGATGACCCATGTTCAAAAAGCAACATGGGCACTGGTGAGACCAGAGAGGAGAGGATGGGAGTTAATGGCTGATGCCAGCTCACCCATCCTGGGGTAAAGAAGGCTGATTAGGTTTGCTGCAATAAAGTAGTATTAAGAGCCTGGCGGATTCCATGCTGCAAGTAGTTATATGTCTTGGTGAGGAGGTTGCTATTGCATCCAAGCATGCTTGCACCTGCTGTAGGCAACAATTGGAAGGTTGTTTGACTGAATGCTAACAGTATTTGTGCACAGAAGTTAACTGTGTCTTAGCAAACCCAAGGAAGAAATGACATTTGTTTTGTTTACTTGATTAGATGCTTGAAGTCATGTAAAGCAATGTGTTAAGAAAATATCTTTGAAATGTATGCAACCCAACCAGGTTAACATTGTTGAATGAGGTCTTAGCTGACTGCTAGCTCTGTGGTGTATTCTAAAGAACTGTGAGTATATGTTTACTTACATAGCCAGTGACAATAGTTATATAAAGTGATTGTATCAATTAGATACTAGCCATGTTGTGTCTTTCGGCTTTTCCGGTTAGGGGTTGTCACAGCGGAACTCCGGTCCACTAATGATTGGCAGTAGATTTTTACATGCCGAGTTGCCAGCCCTGACGGACAACCTTCAACAAAGGTATGCCCATTCACGCATGTCTCCACACAGAAGATGCTTTAGCTGAGAATCGAACAGGACAATGTCTTACTGTGAGGCGCTGCACCACCACCGCAGCATTATCAATTAGATACTAGCCATATAGGATGGAAATACAGCATATAAGCTATAAGTATTAGGTAACAAAAGGAGTGGATATGCAGAACAGGGATGAAAGACGAGACCTGTCCTACTTATGAGTGGCCAAACCGCCTATGGCATACATTTATGACCTTAGCTTGAGTGAATTGACAATTAACTGTGTTAAAGCATATATAAATAAAGCAGGTCATGAAAAATGGAGTTAGATCTGATGGTGAAAGTGGTCATCTATGTAATATTTTTTTTTACTTTTCAATGAGGTATCAATTTCTAAACAAGTTATAAGTGCTTGATTACTCTGAGGTTTCAAATGAGACTGGCTACAGTTCATCTGATTTTAAGGAGACAGCCAGAAACTTTGATGCTCATGAAATGCCAGTTTTCCGTATGGTTTAATGTTTTTCCTAAGGCATAGATAGATAGATATAGATAGTGGTTGCAAAGCCAGTGTGTCCAGTAATCAATTCTTTGACAGTGAATTTCACCTTTTTGTTGCTTACTGCTTTGGTTAAATAGCACACAGAAACAGCTTTTCTGTATTGGGCAGATTACCCTTTCATAGTAGTAGTGAGACCGCTGAGTTTGTATACATAAGTAGGCCTCGTTTCTGCATGTGCTCTTTTTGATTTTCTTTTTCTTTTTTGAAAATGTTTTTCTTTTTTTTTTGATAATTACAAATGCAGGGATGTTTAACTTGCACTTGCAATTGCTAGTTCTGCTGAAGTGTATTGGGTCAAAGGTTTACATAGTCAATAAACTGTGTTTGAATATTTGACAGAACAAATGTATGAGTATTTTAACACCTGAAAATGCCAAATGAATTCAGAAATTTATCAAATATAGTAATCAGGCAACTAAATTGTTATCCTTTAAGCCAAAATTTTTGATGTGAATTTGCAGGAAGACACGGTTAGTAATTGTGTTAGTCAAATATTTATGGAAAACCTATATTTGCAAAATCCTACTTTTATGTAACAAATTGTCACATGAATAAAATTATGTTAAATGTGATTAAAAGTTGTACTGTTAGAGTGTATAGGCTGATGTCAGACAATGACACTTTTCTCGGAGAGCTCTACAAATAAAATCAGGACCTAATGGCCCCCAATTAGAAGGTAATGAACAAAGAATCAATGTGGTCTTTAAGTAGTAAGTGAAAAAACACTATTTTTTTTACATAACATACCTTCTAACTTAAAAGTTTTATTAGGGGAAAATGAGCAGTATTATTCAAATGTCACATAAAGGGAATGTGATGCTTATACATGTGACTTCTGTAATAAATGAAAATATATTAAGTTGGTCCCCATGTCACACGTTTTAGTTTCAATAAGGCCTTGGGGGGGGGCAATTTAATTTTCATTCAAGCAACAGTATAACTAGTCAAGAAAAAGAAACAAAGCATGGAGTAAAACAGGAGCGAATACATGAAGAAAGATACTCCAAACTACCACGACTGGGTACTGTGAATAATATTTATTATCAAAAATGGTGAACACATTTGTGGTAAAACAACATCGCTTCTTCGGACCAAACATTCGAGTCTTAATCACAGTATTTATAGTAAAAAGGAACCTATCAAAATTCACATCTAAATCACATGTTAAAAACCCAGAAAAGCATATGAAAATAAGAAACTATAAAACACCAATCAGATTACTGATCAATTCAATTAACATGCACTCAAACTGAAAAAAGAAAACTGTGAAAAAGGAGGAGAAAAACACAGAGAAAAAAACTTGTTCTAGACAGAGAACAAAGCTCTGCATACAGCAGACTCTCATTGGACAAAATAGGTGAATATAACTGGCTGATGGTCAAGACTGACCAAACAAACTTTAACATTTATAATTCTAAACATACTAAACAAGCAAGCCCGACTAAAATAAAAATTGCAAGCTGTAGTATAGTATGCACTTGAAAGGTATTTTGAATAGTATAGGAGGCAAAACAGATTAACTAGATTAGATATTTTGGAAAACTGTTAACTACACAGAAAATAATTTAAATGTTTTGGAAGCTTTATATGCTTTGCTGAGAAGTTTGATTTTTTCCCTACTGTTATAATTGATCATTATAGCATTGTGGTTAGATGAGTTAAGGATGGTGAAAAGGAAGCTTGTAAAAAAGATGAGCAGAAAAATGTTAATTACTTAGTAAATGTGGCCTTTTGAAATCAATAATCTCAATATCTGAATCTATGATTTCCTTATTGGTTTAATAACTTAATTAACTCCCAATCTCTGTCAGTGTGTTGGTGCTTGTTTAATAATAGGATGGAAGCAATATCAGATACTATTTTAAAACGTGTATATGTGTGCTTGTGTATAATTAGTGTCATTTAGCTTATATTGTATGCAACAGGGAACTGTTGTGTGAGTCAAATTACAGTATATATGGGGAGCCGACATTCTTATCTCAGTAAATAATTTTGTTGGGAGTCATGGGGGGAACAAAGGATGATTTTTACTTCAGAAAGTTGAAGGTACTCATTTTTATTTGTGCTTTTGACTCATGTATATAGTCGAACTCTGACCAATACCAATACAATGCAAATATGAAGAGAATGCCAGGAAGAACCTTTTCAACTCTTGTATCTTGAATGTTCCAGGTGAGAATTATATGGTTATTTATTCATAACTGTAAGACATAGTAGCCAGTCTCTGAGATGGATTTGTGCTAATTATTCACAATGTATTTACAGCATTGCATAGCAGTCCATGAGGCCTAATGAAGGGCATTTTCATGTAACTTTATGTTAATAAAATGACTGGTGAAGTGTGCATTGCTTTTGCAATGCCATAAAAACAATATCAAAAAAGGAGTGTGGGGGCTTTCAAATGCATGCTTTGCTTTATTTCTCTTTGGCTTTAGTCATATTATTAGGTACCTAGATCAAACTACTTCTACAATGTAGAGTTTATGAATATTGAATTCAATGACATTATTTCTTGTGGCTTACTTTGGCTATTTTCTGTGATGCACTGTAGATGAATTTGCTTGCAATCAGCTTGCTTATAAAGAACTGATAGGGGTTCTATTATGGTGGCACATGGGTGACTAAGCAGAAAGCAGTTTTTTTTGTGGGAGAGCAAGGGAATTGAGAAATCTGTTTTGGAATGCCATTCTTTATTGGGGTAGCACATTGGCTAGTGTGATTATGATTTATATGCACACCAATGCCTTTGGTATTTGTTTACTAATTACATTTGCTTTCTGTTTCAGAAATGTAACAGTTGGTTATTATATATAACACGTATCCAAAATCTAATGCAGTTTTGCATGTTCTGTTTTTTTATGTATGTTTTTTAGAGTGGTGGTATCCCACAATCCTAACAGAGGTAGGAGGAGCTATGGTGGTTGGTATGCATATTTCATGCAAATTAGTTGTCTGTATTTTTTGCCTGATGTACCTACTTTTCAAGTGCCTTTGTCCAGATTTTTGAAGTCTGCAAGTTAAGAGGTATGTACAGTGTGTGTACTCATGTTCACATTGCTATTCATGTCCTGTACAGTATAGTATACTGTGTACACTTCTGTACATGTCTTCATTCGTCTTCTGCACAATACATGTGCATTCCTGTACCCATCCCCATTATGTCCTGTACAGTACAGTGTATACACTCCTGTACACATCTCCATTCACATACTGTATAATACAGTATTTGCACTTCTGTACATGTGCTGTACAGTACAGTGTTTGAGTACATCTGTACTATTTCTCTTTCATGTTCTGTACAGTACAATTTGTGCATTACCAACTTATGTCCTGAACAGCATAGTATGTGCAGTCCTGCACATGTCCCAAGTCATGTCCTGTATATTACAGAGTGTGCAGCCCAATACACTTCATTCATTTTCTTTTCAGTACAGTAGTGTATGCACTCATACAACTACCCCATTCATGTCATATACAGTACAACATATGTACTTCGACACACATCCCTATTCATGTCCTGTACAGTACTAGATATGTGCTCCTCCACTACCCTATGCATGGCTCATACAGTGCATCATGTGCTCTCCTGTATACATCCCCATGGCAAGTCTGTATAGTGCTTCACTGCACTTCTGTATATATTACAATGCATAGCCCTTACAATCCTACACATATTAACACGAATGTCCTACACAATGCAAGACATGCATTTCTGTACATATCTACATGCTTGAGCTTTCTGCTACAACATGATTAGTGTGACATGCATCTATATACATGGCCTGTAATGCATAGCATTTACATTCTTGCACACATCTTTGTTGATGAAACATATGTCTTTATTACAGCAATCTAGCTCATAATGTTTCTTTTCAGCTCAAGACACACTAGATAAGGAAGCTTGTGCTACAGCATTTTGATTGTTCAGTCAGAAGCATCATAACTTATTCAATGCAGAAGACAAAACTTACCATGGTCGTTGTTTGCATTTTCAAAAATTGGTAAATGTCCTCGGTTTCCAAACTCTTCTGCATGGTTTATAAGAGCATCCTTCACTGTATCATAACCAGTCAGCACAACAACTTTTTGCATACCCATGTGAAATGTATATACTGTACCATATTTATCTGACAGCTATTAAGAGAAAAAAATAAAGTTCCAATTAGTATAATTAGTTCCACTTCAAATAAGTTTACTTTTTATTAGTTAGAAATATACATACTATAGTCATGATGTAAGAATTCACTCTTCCAGCCTGTATTGTTCTACCATTCTGTGGCAGTGAATCACAAACCTAGAACACTTTACTGTGCAATACTCAGATCATTCAAATACTTTTGAACTATTAACTACAACATAGACTTTCAGTACAGAATTATAAAAGGATACTACAAGACAATCGTCACATCTCTCACTTTGTAACTTCTTGTTTTAGCTCTCTTCACACCATCTAGTAGCTTCAAGAGAACTGATGAAAATGGATGCATTTCTTAGGAAGCCTTTCATTGGTCTCACCCAAAGACTTTTAACTGAAGTATTAACACCTATTGCACAAAGATATTTCTCATGGGTTGTTGGAGATCACCATGCTATCTCCCTGGTTTACCTATGAGTATTCAAAGTGTGCTTGTTTGACTCACTAATCTCTGGAGGGTGAATTAATGAAAAAAAAAGTGAGTCAAAAACCCTAAAAAAACAGAAACTTTTTTTTTTTTTTGTGAGGGTGAGCCCCTCTGAGCACCATGGGTGAGCTCTGCCCTATCCCCCTTAAATTAGATATACTATTTCCATGGATGCATGTCAGCGGAGCAAAGGGGAACAATCCCCAAAAAGCACTCCACCAGCTCACACAGTCCAACACATTGTGGTGAAACTCACCATGATATTAAATTTTTGAACTAAAGTTAATCCTCCACAAGTGCTGCTATGAACTGTAAGATAGTGATCTTCTTCAGACAGCAAGAAGTACAATAACTTTTACCACGTCCACTGTAGTTTGCCTGCCACTCTGAGTCCATCACATCTCTAGTCATAGACACCCTCCCTTCTCTCATTTCTTTAGTCATATGCACTAATTTATGAAAGGATGAAACTAAGTGGGCAATCTTATGGAGATATACAGACTAATACAGAATAACTCTATGTCACTAAATGAGTTGATTTAAAGATTTAAGGAGGAAAATATTCTAAACTAATATTAACAAGTAAGAAGTAAATAATTAAAGAAGATCAGATTTATGGAGCAATCATAGCTTGTGCTGCACTTTGTAAACAATTGGTGCTTATTGGCTAAGATGGCAATTGTAAAACTATGGGCAGTGTGGAGCAGCTACAGGCAGCCTGGAGGACTACACAGTAATCCAAGTGCACACTGCAAGTCATTGCACAGCTACAGGCTGCCTGGAGGACTACGCAGTAATCCAAGTGCATACTGTGAGTCATTGCACATCTACAGGCTGCCTGGAAGACTACACAGTAATCCAAGTGCACACTGTAAGTCATTGCACAGCTACAGGCAGCCTGGAGGACTACACAGTAATCCAAGTGCACACTGTGAGTCATTGCACAGCTACAGGCTGCCTGGAGGACAGTAATCCAAGTGCACACTGTGAGTCATTATACAGCTACAGGCAGCCTGGAGGACTACACAGTAATCCAAGTGCACAGTGTGAGTCATTGCACAGCTACAGGCTGCCTGGAAGACTACACAGTAATCCAAGTGCACACTGTGAGTCATTGTACATCTACAGGCAGCCTGGAGGACTACACAGTAATCCAAGTGCACACTGTGAATCACTGCACAGCTGCAGGCTGCCTTAAGGAATACACAGTAATCCAAGTGCACAATGTGAGTTACTCATAAGTTCAACTAGTAATGCCTAAACAATGACTAAACACGGTATTTGAGAAGGAGGAGAAATGAGTGTAGTTGTAGATCCAGACACCTGTGTCTGTACAGTACATGTCGAGGTTATACAGCACTAAGTGTGGCAGTGTACTAACAATGGAAAACAGCAAGAAAAAAAAATCAATAGAGTGTACCAACCAACAGCAAAACACTATAGTTTGCCTCAATAGCAAGCATGAGGCTAAAACAAAATATATTTTTCTCTTCTGCCAGTTCAAAGCAAGTACAATAATATGAGCTAGAAACAGTCCAGACTGTATTAATATACTCAATGTTAAGAAAAATCAAGCAAAGTCACTTAGACCAAGTGGTCTTATCTTCAGAAGTAGAGTCAGGTATGACCTAAACAGATCAAAATCTGGAGCCCTATTTATAATAATGCAAAACAACAAGAAAAAAAAAAGCTCAATACAGTACACCAACCAATGCCAACATACTATAATTTTCTTCAACAGGTAAGGACAAATGTAAAAAACTCTAGTCTTCATTTTTGCCACCAGTGGAAATTAAATTAAAAGCAAGGTCACTAAAATGAGTTAGAAATAGTGTAGGCTGTATTAGCATAATCAGTATTTTTTTTCCAGCAAATGTCACTTAGCTGAGGTGCTCTTGGATTCATTAGAAGAATTAGATCTTGTTTGAACTGGTCACAGTCTGGGGTCTTATTTATAATAATGGAAAACAGTAAGAAAAAGCTCACTAGAGTACTCCAACCAATAACACCTCAGTAGCAGGCACAAGCCTAAAATTAGTCTAGTTTTCTCTTCTGACACTAGAAAAACAAATCAATCAATAAATGAAAAATAATAATTAAAAACAAAACAAACAAAAAACAAACAAAACTAACCAATGATTTAAACTCAAAACAAGGTCACTAACTTCAGCTTGAAACAGTGAATGCTGTATTAGTATAATTAATATTAAGAAAAATCAAGCAAGAGTCACTAGCCCAGGTGGTCTTGGCTTCAGCAGCAGAGTAAGATCCAGTTAAACAACTAGGCAATAAGACTTTGTTTTGCTTGGAAGAACCTGTCTTCTTTAAATTAATATATGATAAAATACATTATTTTCATAAAGATGGGTGGTCTTAACCACTTTAATCTTCCAGTCTCTGTATACATGGCAGCAGTTTTCTTTGTTGGCAGTTCATTTTGTTGACAACATGAACTGTAATATCATGTCACCAACAGTTGATTTTACCAACAGTTCATTTTGTTTTGCAGCTCATGTTTCCAGCATAGGTAAAGCAGTTGGTGTTAGGAGTGAGAATATGTGTGCAAGTGTTTGTGTGTTAGGGTTCGAGGAAGGTAAGGGGTATGTGTGTGTTTATGGGTTAAGGTTAGAGTTAGGGTTAAGTAAATGGATAGGTTTTAGGTGTGTTTGTGGGTTATGGTTAACATTGGGTGAAGTAAGGGGTTAGACTTAGTGTTGTACATGTGTTTTTTTATGTGGTGTGTGTCCAAGCAGTCTTGTGTAGCTGTAATGTTACAAGAAGGGTTTTTCTAAAGTAATGTGCAGTGGTGAGGTTAGAAGTAGGGTAAGGATTAGGGTTAGTGTGCATTACTAAGGTGGAATGGGGGGGGGGGTTAAATAGGGCAGCAGAAAATGTAGCCAAGGTTGCAGGAGAGGATAGTGAACAAGATGTTCTCGTTAGTATTTTCCTCTATTTTGAGTGAACAAATGACTTTTTAGAACCTTATATGACCTTTTTAAGCAAAGGCAGGGAAGAAATTACCAAAACCTTTTAGAACAGTACTCAGTAAGCTAGTTTATAGTCACTCATTAGGAAATCACCCAGGAGCTGGCAAAACTGAGGCAAGATTATGAGGCAGGTTTTACTGTCTAGGCATAAGAAAGAGATTAAAAAAAAGTATGTGTGTGTGTGTGTGGGGGGGGGGGGTGCAGCCAAGATGGCCAACTGATAGCAGCAGTTTTTCAGAGCTCCATGAAACTAATATAAAAAAACTTATTTTATTTCAGCAAAAATACTTAGAATCGCTAGATGAAAGTATAAACTATATTATTAGTAACTTTGGTGAACTTAGGAAAGTTTTTTCCTGTCAAATTATAAAGAAGAATATGTCATTTGTGGAGATGAGCACTTCGAAGACTTCTCATTTTGACATGGCTTTAAAAAAAGAAATGTAGCTTGTGACATCTGCTATACAAGAACTCTCACTAAAAATGGATGATTTTAAGGAGAATTTAAAAAAAAATGAAGGAAAATTGTCAGAAACAATCAGATTCTCTCAGGGAACTTATACAGCAGCATCAATTCGGAATGACACACTTAGAAGCATCCCTGAATGATCTTGATGGAAGACTGAAGGAAGAAGAAAGCCAGAAAGAATTTCTCATCAAACAAAACATTTGGCTTCTCAATAAAGTGGATGACCTGGAAAATAGGGAGAGAAGGTCAAATATAATGATTTTTTGGCATCCCTGAGAGAGCTGAAGAAGAAGATATCATTTCTTTCCTGAATACCTGGATTCCAGAGATCTTAGATTTAAAGGAGGATCTGTCCTTTGGTATTGAAAGGGCTCATAGAGCTTTAGGAAGGCCAGTGTCAACATCCTCCTCTACTCCTCCCAGATCAATAGTCATAAAGTTTCTATTTTATTTGGACAAGGAGTTGATCCTAAAATCTGCCTGGAGGAACCATCCATTACAACTTAATCAAAACCCAATTAGGTTTGATAATGACTATTCTACCAGGGTTTTGGAACAGAGGAAAAAAGCTTGGCCATTAATAAAACTGTTAAAACAGAATAACGTCAAAACTATGCTTGTCTTTCCTGCCAGAATAAAATGATATATCAGAATGAAATGAGATCATTTAATGCCCTAGAGGAAGCCACTGCCTTTATTAAAAACAATAACATTATTTCCTTACCTGAAGATATGGAATGGGCATCTGCATCTCTGAAGAGAGTTACTGATAAATCTTCTTGGACTGATGTTAAAAAGAAAAAAACAAAAAACGGAGTCAGAGATTGCTGTTCCCACTAAATCTCTCAAAGCATCTACTGCAACTGGACTTTAATTTGTTTTATACTTGCTAAATCTTCAAGTAAGGTATGTCATGACAATATTTTTCTTATTGCTTTTCTTTCTCTTTTTGCTTTTTCCTTCTATACTTTTTTTGTTCATATACAAATTAAATAGCTGTTTATGCTTTTAGTATATTAGTATAATATTACTGGTTTATTGAATGGTATTGATCAGTAAGCTATCTTTGCTTTTATGACCTGAATATGACATGCTTTATTTCAAATAATAAATGTTCTTCTGAGTTATTACACTGGCATAGTCACTGCTTAGATTATTTATAAAAGCTGTTTTGGATACATGGGATAACAGGGCATATCTATGATTTAGTATATATTTAGTTTTTTTTTAATATTTATAACTTCTGATTGTTTCAGAATACATATTGGTACCTGTGTGAACTAAAAGCTGCTTACCAGCTTTTGACATAAATTGGGTCTCTCTGACAGTTATTTGCTTGTATGTTTTATGCCACAAGGTTTTAAATGGTTACAAGTTATGTTTCCTGTAGAGTTTAATGTTAGTTTTCTCTCTCATTGGCATTGAATGTTATTTTACTGTTTGGAAGTACCTGACAGTTACACTTTGCATTTGTTACTGTAAATAAGCAGACTTTGTGATACAATTAAAGTGAGGTCAGGAAACTGTACTGTGTAGTGTGCTGTGCAGGAAAAAAAAAGAAGTTATGCCTTACCATAACGTTCCATCTGTGTTGTAGATCTTTATTCATTCATTACTGTTAGGACTTTGGTTCCATCCTCGGAACTGACATGGCCGTTTCCAAGCTCACGCCAGCCAAAAACTCTTAGCTAAGACCTACCCATAATGCCCCTCTCATAGTTATTCCAGATCGAGTTTGCCCACCCCTATATAACAGAGATAGTAAGAGAAAAACAGTAGGGGGCTCTGTCTGAGCAAATACCCTAACAAGGAGTCCAGGCAGGAGGAAGGAGAGTGGGAAGTAATGAATAAATAAAGATCTATAACACAGATGGAACATTATGGTAAGACATAACTTCTTTAACTGATGTTGTAAATCTTTATTCATTCCTTACTGTTAGGACCGAGTCCCCAGCTACTTGAGTCCTGTGTGGCCCTAAGGAAGGATATTCCTGAGTACCATAGAACCAAAAGATGCTCACCCCCTGGAGGCCAAATCCAATTTGTAATGAGAGATAAAGGTATGAGGTCTTGCCCAAGTGGCTGCTGCGCAGATATCATCCATAGAGGCTCTGGAATGAAAAGCGACAGAAGTAGCCATTGATCTGGTAGAATGAGCCTTTATTCTGGATGGTAAGGATAGCTTATTCTGTTGGTAGTTAAAGGTAATGACATTTCTAAGCCAGCAGGATAAAGTCACTTTGGAGACAGGTTTACCCAATCTGGGTCCTGCAAAGGCCACAAACAATTGATCTGTTTTCCTGATAGATTTAGTCCTGTCCAAATAACAATGAAGCTGCCGTTGCACATCAAGAGTCTGTAAAAGGTACTCCCCTCTGTTAGAATGTTGAGGGAAGAAAACCAGCAGGTCAATATATTGGTTAATGGAAAATCCAGAAATGACCTTGGGCAAGAAAGAAGGGCCAGTATGAAGGGACACCCTATCCCTGTGGAAGTTCAAGTAAGGTCTCTTGATACTCAAGGCCTGCAGCTCAGATACTCTTCTCGCTGAAGTAAGTGCTACTAGAAGTATGGTCTTCCATGACAAAAACTTTATATCACATGAATCAAAAGGCTCAAAAGGAGGGTCTGTGAGAGATTGAAGCACCAAGGTCAAGTCCCAGGGTTCTGTGGGGGGCTTGACCGGAGATCTAATGTCTAATACTCCTTTCAAAAAGGTCTTGCACAGGTGGTGTGACATAACTGAAGAATTATCAAATTCATTATGAAAATTGGCGATAGCTGCTAAATGTACAGTGATTGTCGATGCTGAGACTCTTGCATGGAAAAGAGTCGTCAGGTATTGTAGGATCTTTTGAATAGGCATAGAGAAAGGATCTAAGTTCTGATCTTTGGCCCAAATAGAGAACCTAGTCCATTTACTAGAATAAACTTTCCTGGTGTGAAGCCAGAAGAATTTCATGAACAGGGGATGAGATGTCAGGCAGCCTGGCAATCACTGGAAGTGGAGGAACCAAGCTGTGAGCTTGAGGCTGTGGAGATTGGGATGAATCAGTCCCTGAGGATGAGATAACAGACCTTGGAAATGATCCAGGATCCATGGGCTGTGAATCAGATGAGACCATAGGAATGGGAACCAGACTTGATGGGGCCAGTAAGAGGCAATGAGGATCACTTTGCTTCTCAACCTTTGCGTTTTCTGGAGGAATGTCTGGATGCAGGGAAATGGAGGAAAGACACACAGTAGACCAGGTGGCCAATTGTGCATTAGAGCTTCCCTCGGCTGTTCCCCCTGAGGGGGGATCAGGGCAAAGTAGCTTCTGCATTTGTTGTTTAGGGGGGAAGCAAACAGATTGCAGCAAGGCTTTCCCCAACAGCGGAAAATCCAGTCTGCTATTACAGGATTGAGGGACCACTCATGAGGCATCAGGATGTTCCTGCTCAGATTGTCCGCAATAAGGTTGGAACTCCTGGGAATGTGTGTTGCTATAAGAAAGTGGTTGGAAGCTATCGCCCAGTGCCAAATCCTCATAGCTTCCCAACACAGAGAGTAAGACCTGGTCTTGCCTTGCTTGTTGATATACCAGATGACTGACATGTTGTCCAACTGAATTGCAATGGTCCCAGAAGGTAGGGATGTATGGAATGCTTGCAACTCTAAGAGAACTGCCCTCAGTTCCAGGACATTTATGTGCAAATTGGCCTCCATGGGGGACCAGGTGCCTTGGACTGTCTTTCCCTAGAAATGCCCCCCCCCACCCTAACAGGGAAGCATCTGTGGTCACCATGGCCATGGGCTGTGGGAGACAGAATGGTCGACACCAATGATTCGATTGTGACTTCATCCACCATAGCATTTGTTTCTTGCAACGGTTTGAAGACGTATCATGTGGTCGAGTGGGTGATTTAAGATCGACCATTGTGCAGAAAGGAGCCACTGTAGTATTCTCATGTGCAGCCTCACCAGTGGTACTAGAGTAATGGCAGCCACCATGGAGCCTAAGAGTTGCAGTACAAGGCATGCTGGTACATAGGTCTGTGGAAGAAGGGCTTGGATTTGGTGTCTTATTTTCGAAAACCTGTGAGGAGGGAGGGAAGCTTGACAGGATGTTGTGTCGAAGACTGCTCCGATGAATTCCAGTGTTTTTGTTGGGGATGTTTGAGATTTGTCCTTGTTGATTGTAATTCCCAAGCAGAGACCGAGGCCTTGAGTGTAAGAGAGGCTGTGGATTAGAAGATTAGTGGTTGGAGCTGTAAGGAGCCAATTGTCTAGGTACGGAAACACCTGGTATCCTTGTAGTCAAAGATGAGCTACTACAGCTGCCATATATTTGGTGAACATGCGGGGGGCTGCCAAGAAACCAAATGGCAGTGCCCTGAACTGGTAGTGATTGGCTCCCAGACAAAAGTGGAGAAACCTCCGGGAGCGGTGATCCATCTTCATGTGGTAATACGCGTCCTGGAGGTCTATAAAGCACATCCAGTTGTCCCTCCCTAGGAAGGGGAGAATGGACTGTACCATGACCATCTGGAATTTTTGAGGTTTGATAAATTTGTTCAATAGGCTGAGATCCAGGATAGGTCTCCAGTCCCCTGTCTTTTTTGGTACTAAAAAGAACCTCAAGTAAAACCCGGATCCTCTCTGGTCTGGTCAGACTGGTTGAATGACTCTTTTTTTTAGCAGCTTTTCTATTTCTAAAGCTGCTATTTCCCTCTGATTGGGTGGCACATCGGGGATTCATTTGATGGGTCTGGGAGTTAAATTGAATGGTATCTTGTAGTCTCTGGATATTATTCTCAGCACTCAAACATCAGTAGTAATAAGTTGCAGGCTGGTAGGTGCAGAGCAAAATGACCCCTGACTGTTTCCAGAGGAAAGGAATTGGGCCACTGCTCAGGAGCGCTGGTAGGGTTGGCCAGAGAAGGAATCTCTAGTGCCCTGGTTACACGGACCCCCTATACCCTGAAAGGAGCATCTCCCAGATGAGTTGCCCCCTCTTCCTCAGGGGGATTACTCACCATGAGTGTCATGAAAAGATCCTTGGGATTTTCTGAACCACATTTTTCCTCCCTTCTGGTTCCTGGAGTAGGACCTATGGGGGGTGGAAAAGTGTATGCTCACAGCAGACAAGGTCTTTCTGTCTTTCTCACTTTGTGCTTGTGTGTCTCATACTTTGGGACCAAAAATTGCAGATTCATCGACAGGCGCATTGATGAAAGAAGATTTAAATGGGTCTGCAAGATCACACAACCGCATCCAAACATCTCATGACAATGCCTAATGCAGCAGCTTGAGCTGCCCCCTTGGTGGTGTAAGATATCAAACGCATTGAGAAGTTTGAGATAGATTCAATGGTAGCTAGCTGTGAGGCGACAGTGTCACACATCTCATCAGGCAGTACCCTCACCAGAGAGGAAGACATTTCAGAGATTAGGTCTCTTTGGAGGTGAGTGAAGTGTGCCAGATAGCTCAGCGACCGAATGGCAAAGGTTGCTGAAGCATAGGTCCATTTCCCTAGTCTGTCCATGGCCCGAGACTCCCTGTTCAGAAGATGAACAGTGGAAATATATTTTGCCAGTTCCCTCTTGGTGGCCGCCACCATGACCATGGAACCAACCGTCAACTGCTTGGACCAGTAGGGCTGGTCTTCAGGTGTGGATATAATTTTGTCCAGCCACTGGAGGACAGGTTCTATGTTGTCTGGAGCCTTCCATGCAGGCTGCACAATCAGCTTAACAAGCTCATCTGCAGGTGGGGTCACCCAGGAAGTAGATGGCCGGGGATGGTAGGCCTGCAAAAACACCAATTCCTCAGAAGAAGGGTTAGAGGACTTCCAGTCTCCCCACGGCTTAAGGATTTTGAGAATGTCTCCAAATGAGACGTCGTCTGGGGAGACTGTGGGGACCCTTCTCCCCTCATCACAATCAGTATCTTCAGTGATAGATTCCTCAGGGAAATCAAGGTTCTTCCTCTTGCACCATTTCTTTTGGGGTGGCTCCCCAGTGGGATCTTCTGAGGAGGACTCCAGACAAAGGGTTCCCTTCAAAGGGAGGTCTTGCGGCTTCCATGCCTGGGATCCTGAAGTGGGGGTTGGGACAGCTGCATGCTGGGGGGGGGGTTCTGATGCCGATGTCATTGATGCTGGCTGCAAGCCTGCGGAGGCAAGAACCCTCTCCATCACCTGGAAAGCAGGATCACCCGAGGAGAGATGGGAGTTTGGAACTGAGAAGGACAACCTCAAAACTGGGATCACACCCCACCCTGAAGAGCCCACCTCCAGATAAGGAGCTCAGAGAGGACTGGAAGCCATCAGAGTCATAGACATAGACAGCACCAGCAAAAAAATAGGTGCCAGGCTAGGTATCTAGGTGCCGACAGTCCAAACACTGCTCTGAGAGAGCACCAGCTCCAACAGAGCTGATGCAGCAAGGGTAGTCAGTGCTGACAGAGAAAAATCTGTAGTCAGAGCTGAGACAGTATGCACCAGGGTGGACATTGGTACCGAGATCTCCGGGGCCTGGGTAGAGGCCAGAGGAGGATAAACAGGAGAATATGCTGTGAAGGATTCTGAGCCAAGGGGGATGGAAGGTCTACCTGGAGTGGGAAATCCCCTAGCTGCCAGAAGCTGGTCCACAACCCACACTATGTCTAGTTCAGAAAGGCTCATGGTGAATCTAAAGGAGGCTGCTGAAGGAGAATCAGGTATTTCAAGAAAGGAGCTAAACCGATGCCCTAAAAAAGGGTCATATGTTGGAGAGTATCTGGTTCTTGGGAGATATTTGACTTTAGGAGCTGAGTTCATAATTTGTGGAGCCAAAGATGCTATCGGCACCATGACCAAGGATGGTGCCAAAGCAGGTATTGTCGTGGAAGCCAATGTCAGAACCAAGGATGGCACTGAAGCCAGTGGTGCCGAGGATGGAACCGAAATTGGAGTCAACATCATAGATTGCACCGAGGGAGAAGACACAGTGTCTGGTGCCGAACAGGTCTGCACTGAGGGTGCTGGAGAAGCATGGAGCTGACTCAGTTCCTTAACTGATGGAGATGTAGGAACCAAATGACTGCATTTTTCCTTGTGTTTTTTGGTCTTTGGAGGTGGTGAGACCTCCGACCTAGATAGAGCCTCTGAAAAAGGTGTTTTAATTAAACCTTTCAAAATAAGCTTATTCCTACACTCTGCTAGTGTGTGATTGATAAAACTAGCACAAATGTCACAATCAACTTTAATATGGTCCACGCCCAAACAGTAAATGGATTGAGTGTGGCCGTCCGAGTTGGGTATCTTATGCCCACACTTGTCACACTGTTTAAACCCCAACTTAACTTTGTCTGGCATAGTACAGGCAACAAAGGGGTATCCTAAAGGAAACAACAATAAGAAGGAAAGAAAAGGGAGAGAATACCAATGATGGTATTTAAAAAATACCACAAGTGGTAAAGAAGGGCCTACCAAAGGCAGAGAGAGGGACAGGCTAAACTGACTAAAAAACAAGAAAGTTTGAAGAGAAACTACACCAAAAATCACACATTTCCACTTAGCTTTGAGAGAGATGGCTAGGTATGTCTGACAAAGGAACATGACAAATGAGATCTGGAGTAACTATGAGAGGGGCATTATGAGTAGGTCTTAGCTGAGACTTTTTGGTTGGCACAAGCTTGGAAACGGCTGTATCAGTTCTGAGGATGGAACCAAAGTCCTAACAGTAAGGAATGAATAAATATTTACAACATCAGCTTGCCAGTTTGAAATCTAAGAAGTGAAGCTTTCTTACTTAGCTCATGACATCATGGATTCTATGCATGCAGATCAGATTAGATTACATCTTATGTGTATATGCAAGCCTAATTGTGAATGCCAAGTCTCTGATTGGCTAATATAACATAGTAGGCTTCTTTTACAAGAATTATGAGCTACACTGTCTGCAAACATATTCATGGTTCCATTTTATAATAGGTAGTGTATTCTGTGATTAAATATATACAGAAATGTTATTTTTTTCTTGTAAACAGTTAATTATAGCCACTATTTCTAGTGAATATACTGGAGTTTTTTTATAAATAGATATTTACAAATAACTTTTTTATGCAGTTAGCAAGTGTTTAGTACAGGCTTATACATTTAGAGGAAATGCTTATGACTAATGGTAATAACTGTAAGGATACTCAAGCACCATACTAAATCCTAGCAAATATATGTATGAATAATTTTGATTGAACTATAATTACTTTGCATTTAATATGTTGATTTCCTTATTGTATCCTAGATATTATTTATATTTCAGATGCCAGGTTTTCAGTTATTATAAAGTCATGTATTTTAGTATATTAGCACTTTATGACATGGAAAGAGCTTAGTAATATCTATGACTTGTGATAACACAACAAACAAGTTCTGAGTTTCAGTATTACCCTCTTACTATGGTAGATATTTACAGCTATCTCTATCTTAATTTTGTCTTTGAGTCATTCACTTTTAAGACATGTTAACCATAGTAAGTTTTATATAAATAATGTTTTTTACTAATTTTTGTCATTTTAACTGATGACAGTTAATTATTACTGATTTTAGTCAGTTATTTAAACATCTGCTATTCCAAATGTTTAGGAGTTAATTAAGGACAAATATGTCTTATGGAATATTTCTAAAAATCTGTGTTAACATCTTTTGGGAATGACACACACTCACTATGTGCTAACACCCAATTCTTGTGAAGTTTTTATTTAGTGGGAGTTTGTTATGGTAAGATTTATTCAGAGGGCAAGTAAATACAAATGCTAAATGATTCTTTGATTTGTTCTGCCATTTTGAAGTTTTTATTAGAATACAGATGTCATGCTTAGGTATTTTGGGTAATCATTTAGATTGTTAATAAAGCTAATGTTTCCTTAGTCTATTAAGCACTAAATTCAGATTATATATATCCTAATATATCTCTTGCTTCCTTAGTGAACAATTACTGTATAAATGTTTAATGTTTCTAATAATAGTGTATGTAACTCATCTCTAAAACCTAATTGGAATTACTATCTGATTAGTTGTTTATCACTACTATTTTTCTCTTAATTTATAATAGATTCTCCATTTTTTTACTTTATTTTCATGGACTCGAGCCAACAAAGGTTGATGGCTGGGATAGGTAGTCTAGCAGATTTAGTTTTGTTTGCTAGACTAGGAATGTATTTCATTCCATGTATAGGGGGTATTAAAGTTTATATCAGAGTGAAATATGCTATTTTTTATTTAACTGTTTTTCTAGTTTTGAAATGCCTGGCACAATTATTTTACTTTTATCTTTCATGGGGAAAGTTATTTGGATTGAGATAAATAGAAATACAACAATTGATATTCTATTGTCTATGCAGGATTCTGTTAATACAAGTTCCTTTATTATTTGTTATCTTTAAAGAATTCAGATATGGATTTAACTTTGATATCCTTAAATACTAATGGCTTAAACAACCTATATAAGAGAGCCAACCTACTAAGGTATCTTAAACTAAACAGGGCTCAAGTAGTTTTTCTCAAAGAGACATACTTTAAAATAAATGGTGCATTTATGTGGGACCCTAAGGAATACACAATACTTGCTCAATCTTCTTATAAAAATAAGACCAGAGAAGTAACAATTCTATGAAAAAAGACTTTCTTAAATCCCCAAATCATTTACAAACATGAAGATAATGATGGACTCACTGCCTTAGTTATACTTAAGTTTAATAATAGAATTTGGACCCTGGTTAATTTATACTGGTTCCCAGGTATGGGGGTTGGACTAGCTAAGAAACACTTACTTTATTATAACTACTTATAAAGGTAATATTATACTAGGAGGTGACTTCAATTGTATCACAGATATTACAGAAACTACCAATAGGAAATCTCCTAGATTATTGTCCTCAGCCAAATAGTTAAAAATGGACAGAAATGTTTAAATTAAAAGATACATTTAATGCTTTGGGGCCAAATTCTTTACTATTCTCACACCAGGACTATAGACATGGTACCCAAACTAGAATAGATAAAATGTATATCTCACAAGATCTTTATTCTAAAATCTTAAATTTTTCGATACAACCTTGTCCCTTTTCAGATCATAATTCCCTGTTGTTAACAATACACTTGAAATTCAATCAGTTAGTTATTACTTCAAGGATTCCTTCATATATCACAAAAATTAAAGACTTTAAATCTTGTATAACTTCTGAACTTCAGATTTTCTTAGAGATTAATTATAAACCTGAAGTTTGGGATTCTCTTAAGGCCTGTCTATATGGTACAACCATTAGATGGTACAAAAATAAAATTAAAGAATGGGACTCAGAGTTACAGCAACTCCAAAATCAAATATTATCTCTTAAATCTAATAAAAACTTAATTGCTACAGATAATAAGAGGAAAACAGAAGAAGCAAATAAGAAATATAATGAAATATTATCCCATAAAACTAATTTAGCTATGGAAAAACTGAAATTAAATTCTTATGCTACCCCCCCTAAGCATCTTCATAACCCATCTATGAAAGTTAAGATACAATAAAAAATTAATAACATTGATAGTATCTTTCATGAAGGAAAAATGAAAAAAGTCTCAGACATTGGGGAGAATCTGGAGGCTTTTAATTAACATTATGCATTATAAAGATAAAATAAATACAAATTAATGTGAGACGTTAGAGAATATCGTTCCCAACATAACAAGAATTCCTGAGGAACTTAAGTTAGATCTACACAAACCTATTTCTCAAAAATAAACTCTAGATGGGATTAAAGGAAGTAAGTCTAATAAAGCACCTGGAATAGATGGCTTATTTATAGAAATTATAGAAATTTATAGATTTTTCCCTTCTTCTATAATCTCTCTCCTACATAAAACCTTTCTTGAAGTTCAAACATTAGCAAATGTCCCTCCTTCTTGGAGATATTCTCTAATTTCCCCTATAGTAAAAGAGAATAAGGACCCTAATCATTGCAACTCATATAGAACAATTTCTTTGTTGAATAATGATTATAAACTATTTATGTCAATTATGGTCAATAGATTGAAAATATCCATATCTAAAATAATTAATGAAGACCAAACTGGTTTCATACATAACAGGCATACACAGGATAATATTAAAAGAGTATTAACTCTGATATATTACCTTAATAGAGGAAACCATGAAGCATTGATAATATGTGCAGATATTGAAAAGGCCTATGACTCCTTAAATTGGGGTTATTTGTTTAAAGTCTTACAGTTATTTGATCCCCCCTTTTATAACAATGATAAAGAAAATCTGTGAAAATAATCTAGCATATGTCAAATTAAGTCTCTTTACTTCCAAAGCAATCCAAATCACTAGAGGTACTAGACAAGGATATCCCGTGTCCCCTATCCTATTTGCTCTGGCCATAGAAATACTTGCCATTTTAATATGTAATAACCCAAAGATAAGAAGTATAAATATATATGACCAATATATTTCTAAAATAATGATGTTTGCTGATGATGTTTTACTTACCTTACCCAACTCTAAAGAAGTGTTAGGTGAAGTGGATATAGTAACAAATTTCCAGAAATCTCAGGACTCTTCTTCAACAAATCTAAATCAAAATATTTATTATTAAATAAAAAAAGAACATACAGGTTCCAGTTAATCATATTATTGGAAACCTAGTTTCAACTCTAGACTATTTAGGAATAGTCCTAGGCAAGAATATAGAGGAAACCTTACATGTTAACTATGCTAAAGCCATAGACTTAATGAAGACATTAATAAGCAAATGGAATAATTTGTTTATAACATTTGACGATAGCTTACAACTGATAAAATGGTTTTGTTACCTAAAATATTATTTATAGCACAAGCCCTTATACTTTCACCAGGAAAGAAAATCCTTAAAGAAACCACTTCAGCTCTGATGAAATCCCTATGGTACCCCAAAAGAAATAGAGTGGCATATTCTCATCATATCAGAAAATGTGAACAAGGGGGGTTAAAATTCCCAGAGATTAAAACTTATATAAAGGCATCTATAATTAAAATAGTGATGAATTGGATAACTACTAGATACTCTTCCAACTGGAAACAGTTACACTCCATTATACTAATGAATGAAAGTTGTTTATCAAAGAATGCTTTGGTAATTGACAAAGATAACAAGATATGGCACTATTTAAGTTTAAATTTACAGTATAGTACAACAAAATTAACTAAACTAAAACTAATAAACAATATTTTGATGTGTTTAGAAAATTCATTAACACAAATTTAGATATAAAACTGTGGCATAGATTTTTAATACCATTTACTATTACAAGGGATTTCCCTGATAAAACACATAGAGAGATTTTTGGTTTATGGAAAAATAATAACCTATTTTGTTGATTGCAATGTATTAAAAACCAACAAGCTTTGAACACACAAAGCATATTGTCAATCTATGGCCAATACCCTAATGACTGGTTGGTTCTTCAGAGTGTCACAGCATACACTAAGGATCTGTGTAGAATAATGCATAACTCATCCTTCAAAACCATACCAAAAATTATAAAACTGGATTTTTGGAATTCTATATAATGATATCAATGTTAAGAATGAATTATCATATCTATATAACAATTGTCTATAAGACAGCTCCTAAAGATTCTTATTGGCAATATCTAACTAAAGAATTTCAAGTATCATTATCAATGGAAGATAAAACAAGCATTTTAATTTCAGTTAAACTAATTTCTTACAATTCTGGACAATTTTACATTGGAAATTTCTACACAGATCCTTTTTGATACCCAAGAAATTCTCAAAAATGAACCCTTCAAACAGCAAGTTATGTTGGCGATGTCATCTTTCTACTACTGCTGACTGGTCTCATATTTTTTATGACTGTACTAATATCAAACCATATTGGAATGAGATTAACACATTTCTTCAAGCTATCTATACTGATATGTTTGCTTTGACAAAGTTTTTAATTTTATTGAATGTTGTTAATAGTAATAATATGAAGAAAGATGACCTGTATTTGTTGTGGACAATGTTAGCAATAACCAGAATATGTATAACTAGAATATGGAACTCTAATGTAGCACCCACAATGGAGAAATTCTTATCATCACTGAAGAAATGCATACTAATGGAGAAAAGAACTAAAGAGTTAAGAACTTTTCCTAAGCCATTGGTTTATAGTCCATGGAGGAAAGTTTTGAATTTGATTGATACCCTACAGATGGAACCAAACTCTTCCTAACTATCATAGTTTATATATTAACTTATTATTTAACTACAAATGTTTTTATCTGAATCTTTTTTGTCAGGCTGAATGTAAATACTGTAAATAGTTATTAAATGTTATGAATCTATTAAATTATTGTGTTATTTCATCAAAATAAAAATAATTTGAGTAAAAAAAAAAAAAAAAAAAAGATTGTGCTTCTTGTTCATAATGCTAAAAGATTGTGCCCCATCCTGGGTTTAAGAGCCTACTGATTTCAATGTGTATCACTGGACCAATGAAAAGTATTTCTGTGGACATTATAGAGCCTCTAGTAAAGTCCAATAATAGGCATTAATACATACCAGTAATACTGGACCACTCTACAACATTTCACAAAACAGTGCCATTTTCAAAACTAATGCTAAGGCCATTGCCAGATAAGTGAACCAGCTGTTACCTTATTTAATGTTTGCTGTGGCAGAGATGTCACATACTTCAACTAGCTTTATCCCATTTGACCTTTTACATGGCAGGAATCTCTAGGGACTGCTTGACATTGTTTAGGAAACTTGGAAAGAAGAGAAGATACCATTTAAAGTATAATGCAACACTATGTTACTTTGTAGGCTAGACTAAAGTTGGTGATATCCATAGTAAAGGAGTACATGCAGAGAGCACAGGAGTTGCAGCTATGAGTTTATAGTAAAAATGACCAGTCTAGAGAAATTAACATAGGAGATTGGCTATAAATGTTAGTGTACTCCATGGACATCAAATTTCTGGTGAAGTGGTAAGGACCATTTGAAGTGGCTGGAAAAAAAACACAATGAGCTATAAAGTTAGATAATCAGGAAAGAAACATACAGTAATCTATCTCATCAACATGCTGAAGTCATGGCAACTGGAATGCAGTTAGAGGAATCCTTGTCAAACATACAAAAGCAAGACATAAAAGAATTTCTGTTAAGCAATAAAAGTGTTTTCAGACATGCCAGGAATAACTAAACGGATGGACTGCATTACAGTTGCAATGCTTGAAAATAAGGCTGGACTGGGACCTTGCAGATTACCAAGTCACAAAAGCAGTCAGCAAGAGAAGGAATTAAAAAAACGATGAAGCTGAGAGTGGTAGAAGAGTCACAAGGTGAATAGAGCGGCCAACCGTGCTACCTTCTGAACTTGATTGAAGTATTGCATTCTATAATGACCTTAACAAAATGAATAGCACATCAAAGTTTGATAGCTATCCCATGCACAGAGCTGATACTGACAAATAACACTCATCTCCTCCACCAAAAGAAGTAAAAAAAAACCTTCCGTTATAACCCTTAGTGGCTTGTTTCAGTGGTTACTACATAAAGTTTGTGCCTAATTATATGACTACTGCCTCTCCCTTGGCAGACCTCACAGGAGGGAAAATTCCTGTCAAGGTGCGATAGTCTTTTGAACTTTTGAGGTAGATAGAACATCTAATGAACTAAAAAGGATCCTATGTTCTGAACCTTTGTTAGTGACTTCAGATTTTACTAAAGAATGTGCCCTATATAGTGGTGCATCTAAAGTAGGTCTATGAACTCTCAATACCTTCAAGGTGAGGAGTACCTGCATGCTATATCAGAAGGAAAATATGCAGTATGGGAAAAGTGTGTTTAGCAATAAAATGGGACGACAATATAAGTTATGCTGATGGCTACTAACTTTGCAACCATTCCAGTTTACAGTGAACTATAGCAAATTGGAATGCTGATAAGTTATCCAAGTCCTACAACCCATCATTTTCAGCCAAACACTCATGGTTTTGTACTTGGCCATTTTACTTTCATTAAATAAATTAGCAAGTACTTAAACTGTCATTGTTTTGTGTGATTTTTGTAGTTAATGTTTCTTGTGATCAAGCATTTGTTTAATGCTGTTTCTTTCTTTATTGCCTATTGAATCCATGCCATCCCTGAAAACGTTCCATGGAACAGTGTGCATACCCAATTAACAAATGTAAAAATAAAATAAAATAAAATTGTAACATACTGAGTAGGGTAATATGTATTATGCCATTAAGATCAGGGTAAAGTAACTGAAATGAAGGAACATTAACAGAGAATGCTAGCCAGGAATATGAGTGTATTAGTTAGTGAACAAGGGCAGTTATTGCCAAATACTGTGGTATATATGATTTTAGGCTGCAAATGCAATTGAAGCTCAAGGAGAAGATGAGCATGGAGGTAAGCAAGAACTTTCTGGAAGACCCTGGATGCATGGATTATGGCAGCCCAATCAGAGCTTGATGTGGAGTTGTACCTGGTGAGAGTAGTTGTTTTACAGAACTGAAATCTGAGCTTGTGAGAGACCTGCAGCCTTAGGCCAATTGATGTAAGGACAAACCAGTTTGTGCAGATGTGTGGGAGAACCCTGTACTGTTCCCTTATCAGACCCATTATCAAGTACAATGCCCCCTTAGGCATGTACCTTGCCAAGCACATGCAGCACCTGGAGAGACCACAGAGGTTCCTAACCAGGAAAATCCAGGGTCTCAAACACTTATAGTATACAGATAGGCAAAAATCCCTGTCTCTCTACTCAGTCTTATACAGACTGCTCAGAGGTGACCTGTGTCTGGCATACAAGGCTGTCTCAGACCCAGCCTTGATGGAGTTGTTGCATATCCGTAAGTCAAACTCCACTCATGCAACCCACACACAAGGTCTCAGCTTGGTCAGTGACATTAACAGAACTTGTTGGCAAAGATATATTTGTGTCCCAAAGACTCCCCCATTTGTGGAATAGACTCCCTCTCCATGTGAAGCATAGTACCTTACTAGCCTTCTTTAAGAGGAACCTGGACGACTGGAGGGGTAACAGAAAATACAACCCTGGGATGTCACCTGTGTCCTTATTGGACAGGGGAAACAGGTACTGACTTTATGGGAACATGGGCAAAATTCTTGGCTAGGCTTATAAGAGCCTATGGGCCACTAGCCTAGTATCATCCTAGGAACCTATGAAAACCTCGAAGCTACACTTTTGTTAATTTTGAAAGCCATCTGAGCTGCTGCATTACATTTTCCTTATGGATAAACAAAATTAAATGTGTGTGTTTTTAACTGCTGCCACCAGTGCTTCATTATGCTTATTATATATATATATATTTATATCTATATCTATATCTATATCTATATCTATATCTATATCTATATCTATCTATCTATCCTTCTATATGTGTGTGCATGCCACCCCTGCAAAAACAGAAATTTTGTTTGTTTTTTTTGAGTTTACAAGATATGAGCATTTTGGCTTAATCTTGTAAGTGTCAAGGTTTTGGCATCTTGAGATTGCAATATAGAATGACTTGTAGACATATGTAATGGTATAGTTAGGGAAAAGATTTTTAGTAAGGCAATGCACAGGGTTGAGCTTAGGGGCTGGGTTAGAGTTAGGGTTAGTACACATGAGTAAGTATGGGTGGGAGGGCTTTCTCTTGTACTACCTTACTCACATGTTTCTGGGGAAATATAAAATTTACCCCACGACTGCTTCCTGTACTACTAATGGACAAAGGCAGCTCCTAAATGCTTTATCCCATGCATGTTTCCCCTCATTATCTGTGGTATGATCTCAGTCATTTTCATTCAAGGTAATATATAATCATTGACCATATGATGGGTTAAGGCCAATCTCTAACCAAATGAGATAGATTAAGTTGAGCACAAAAAGGGAAATTGGCTAGGTTTAAAATGGCCCTCAAGGGCAGCTAGCCAAGTACTTACCAATGAATCTATGAACCCCAATTCTACACATTGCCTTTTCCCTAACCATACCACTAAACAATACATACACACACACTTTACATAAAAAAAACACACGCCCTACAGAAAATCGAATCCCTTCCCTAGCCCTTATTCTAATCCTTACCCGCAAACACTCACATGCACATACTCTATCCCCTAATGCTGAAAGTTTAATTATATCTAAAAGTTTGGGCATTAAGAAGCACTCCCACTTCCTGTGACTGCACAATCATACTATAACAAAAAGCAACATTTGATGTCACTTCTTTCATTGATTCCTGGACTCAACAATGAGTGCTTTCAACAAGCTCTACCACCATACATATTTATCCACATGCTGTGCCTCGACAAAGTGTACTGCAGCCATATACATATATGTATATGTATATGTATATCTATATGTATATGTATATGTATCTGTACATGTATATGTATATGTACATGTATATGTATATGTGCAGGCTGGCGATCACATACTTGATGACTACAACATAGAATCGAGGAAGCCCAAAAGTCATAAGACCAAATATCAGACACTATCGAGATTCCCAATATCGAGCTCCCAGACATGCCCCACCCTGCTGGACTCTTGTTAGTAATTATTCCTGGATTTGCAGTGTAGGCATATGTATTTTCGAGTTTCAGTCTAATGATTTTGAGATTGCCGGAGTCAATGTTGCTGTCTTTGCAAATGTGTGACTGTGTGTGTGTGTGTGTGTGTGTGTGTGTGTGTGTGTGTGTGTGTGTGTGTGTGTGTGTGTGTGTGTGTGTGTGTGTGTGTGTGTGCGTGTGTGTATGTGTATATATATGTGTGTGTGTAGTGAGAGAGAGAGAGATGGAGAGAAAGATGGGTCTGCTGGCATACATCAACAGACCCCAAATGCAGACAGTTAAAACGTCAACCACAATAGGTCTACAAGCAATTATCTCAGCACAGGCAAAACATTCATTTAAAAAAATAGAATAAAACATGCACCCCAACTCCATGCTAATTACATATACTAACTCATAGACTGCACAATGTTGGGAAAAAGGCGTATTTCTCAACCCTGAGAATTGTACAGTCTAGCACAGATGTGGACCAAACAGGGATTTGACAATATTCAGTTCTCTCATACATATATATAATACATATATACATGTATATACCCACACATTCCTTGTACTCTCGTCTATCCTCACTAAATGTATCTTTGACCCTCCCTGAATGTATTTTCCAAACAGAATTTTTCCAAGTTCCCAATCGGTCTGTTACTTTAGTGGTACTACTCACTTGATCATCACTGTATGTAGTTTACAAGTCAGAAAAAAACATGTACCTTATTCATGAAGGTGCTTTCTGTAAACCATGTGCTCCACTGAGTAGGACTGATATGCCATGGAGCAGCATGCTAAAGCCCTGCATGCTTCATAGACAATGGTACTTAGTGGAATAAGTTGTTGCATGTAGTCTTAACTGAGTGCATAGTTGTAGTACCCCATATATGGATTACAAATGCTACATGTAGTCTTACCCATGTACATAGTTGTAGTACCCCATGTATGGATTACAAATGCTACATGTAGTCTTACCCATGTGCATAGTTGTAGTACCCCATGTATGGATTACAAATGCTACATGTAGTCTTACCCATGTACATAGTTGTAATACCCATGTAGGGATTACAAATGCTACATGTAGTCTTACCCATGTGCATAGTTGTAGTACCCCATGTATGGATTACAAATGCTACATGTAGTCTTACCCATGTACATAGTTGTGGTACCCCATGTATGGATTACAAATGCTACATGTAGTCTTACCCATGTGCATAGTTGTAGTACCCCATGTATGGATTACAAATGCTACATGTAGTCTTACCCATGTACATAGTTGTAGTACCCCATGTATGGATTACAAATGCTACATGTAGTCTTACCCATGTGCATAGTTGTAGTACCCATGTATGGATTACAAATGCTCCATGTAGTCTTACCCATGTGCATAGTTGTAGTACCCCATGTATGGATTACAAATGCTACATGTAGTCTTACCCATGTGCATAGCTGTAGTACCCCATGTATGGATTACAAATGCTACATGTAGTCTTACCCATGTGCATAGTTGTAGTACCCCATGTATCGATTACAAATGCTATTGAGTTTCCCCAGGATTATATGTAATTCATTACATTTAAGCAGCAGGGTATGGCTGGTTCTGACTACATAAGTTATGAATCTAGTACCATCTACCTGTTCTTTGGTGCATTCTGTTTCACCATTAAATTCCTCCTTACTTTTGATGCATTGCTCAGTTACCAGAGCTGGGCATCCTTTCAGCACTAAAATACATATTAAAAAAAAAAACCTTTCTGACCTTGCAAAGTAGGATAAACTAAACAAACCTGCAACACCATCAACACAGTCTCCACGTCTACAAAATATCAGCCCCCCCCCACCAAATCTGGCCAACAAGAGGTGTCAGACTGTGAGATCCTTTCATTATCATGCTATGATAATGACCTTGTTTCTGTCATTATGCCTAATGAACTGCAGTTCTAGAAGAATTGCTGTTAGGCATGACAACAGGACAGGGACAGGGAATTGATAATTAGTGAGGCGTATTCCTGTCATATACATTATTAATTATTCCTTTTGTGCTGTACTGTGTTTCAATGCAAGAAATGAAACATATAGTTTGGAATGTCCATATCATGGCAGGAAGAGTTCTGTACATATGTTCTTCATATTGATCACTGTAACAGTAGCCTTAGCTATATGGGTTATGTCTTGCTGAGGATATAACCCATATAGCTAAGGTTACTGTGACAGTGGTCATTCAAACATCTACTGTTATGGTAAGTTCAACTTCCACACCCATGCTTACTTTCTGTGCATCAGTCAGAAATATAGACTTTCCGTTATACACAGGCATTCAGTACTGCAGCCTGTGACTTGAATCTCAGTGTTTGCTCTGCAGCACTAAACTGAATATGCATAATACACATATGCTTCCATGTACTGTGTTCATGCATCCTAGGGCCTGATGAGATCATGTGATGTAATCTGTACCCTGTTCAGCAAAAAAAGATCAATTAATACTATTGCTGAATAGGTAACCAACCTAAACAATAAGAAACATTGCTTAGTATTAACAGCCACTGTTTACATTTATGGAAGCAATAAAAATGTGCATATCAAGAAAAACAGTCAGAAAGATTATTTTATAAGACTTGAACATGAACAGATATTCATATAAAAGGTGACATTTCAGAGAACTCACAAATGTAAAATGATAGTTACTTTAAACATTGCATTGTCACAAATGTTATTTTCTTGTCTGCCGAGTACACTTTTCAATATATTTTTTATTGCTGGTGACAAAATATTTGCTGTTTTAGTTCATTGTAAATACCACATTTAATACAGTTTACGTTTTTGTCTCAATACAAGAAAACACAACTAATAATGAATCACTATTGATCTTATAAAAAGTAAAATATCAGTCTAATTGCTGTAGCAGCATGCAGTTTATTTGTTTCTTAATTAGATATGCAGCCTGATCTAAAATGATTGTCTGAGTTTTTTTTTCAGTTAAGAAACAAAATCCATATGTTTCAAAACTTTCGAGGTAGGCATTACATGAATTGTAAGATCAACAGAAACTAATCCAGGAAAATGATAAACTTTTTTTGAAGTTTGAAATAATATAGTCACCTTAGAAATTATCTTTTAATAACTTTGTGGACATTAAATATTTGATAATAGGCTGCTTTTAACTCACCCTCATTAAAGAGAAGTCTGGTCTCTTCATATTCAGTAAGTGAAGGTTACCTATCAGTGGAAGTGGTGTTGGACCAGGCGGAAACTTGTTCGTTTTTGAATTTTTGGATTTAAAATAAAAGTAAAAAATAGAGAAAAATGAAAGAAGAAGAATGTAGGGCACAGAGGCCCAACTAAATGGGACATTTATTGTCCACATATTGAAAGGCAACAAGATTATTTAAGCTTTATCTGCATCATGTTTTTGAGTCTATAACAACAAAGTGATTCTCTGAGTTTTATATCCTGCTTAAGTTTATCTGATTTTAACCTTTGTCCAGGAACGTTAACTCATGTGACAAAACATATTTACCGTATTCCAAAGCTGCCAAGAAAGGTCTTCCATGTAAATTCACCTGAGCTGATCTATACTAATTCAATTTGCACAGAGGAGAACAGCTGAACTGTTAGGCACTTTTAAACAGAAAACCCCAAGTGTTTGTTTGCATGCAGCTTCTTACAACATTTTCATTTAATTGAATGTGCCCTACTAAAATAATGGATAGAATTACACTTAATGCAGTTAATGTTGTCACAACTGTTATTTTCATGAATGCTTTTTCTTCACAGAATTGTTTTTTTTACTTTTAGTTATAGAAGAATTTGTTTTTGGTTTTGTTATATTTTGTTGATCCGCAGTTCACTGACCTGAACAGAACATATACGAATATCATAGCTCTAAGAGTATCATACACACTGGGGTGAGGGGGTATTCAGAAGGAATGATAATGTCACAATGCTGTGTAGTCACCATGTAAACAAGCAGGCTGTGTTATGGTAGGTCATGTGACCTAGGGGCCACTGTCATGCAGGCTGCATGCGCGATGTAATGCACACACACACATTAAAGCACTGAATGTACATTAGCTAGTCACAGCTGATAGCCCATGCAAAGTGTTAGCTTTGTTTATTTTATAAATGAGAAGGGCATGGGAAGGCAAAAGTAGCATGGGAGAGGGAAAGGAGAGTAATCTTTTTGTGGGCCAAGTGCCTTTTGTTTTGGAGAAGAAGATTAGTGGGAGGGGGAGGAGCATGATGGTGATGTGTGTAGGAAGAAGAATATAGTGGTGACAGTAGGGGAAGATGCACAAACATAGAACACAGACTAAGACTGACAGTGATAGTAGTGATACAAGCACAGTACAATGGACAAATGCAGAGAAACAGAAGGTGGACAGCTGGTGGTGAGGAGGAATGGACAAGAAATAGGGCTGAGTGAGTGACCCTGAGACATGGAGAGCCTGACCTGCCTTCTCTGTCAGGCAAGTCTATACCCTGTGATCTCCTCCTCCATTGCAAAACACAAAACCACATTAAGGATCACAGCATAACCATGGACATTAGAAACAGCTTATACTTTTCATTAAGGGCTACTCAGAGAACAATCAACAGAAATAAAACCTTACTGTAAAAATAAGGTAGTTCCACACTAATGTCTGCCTCCCAATAGTGGAGAAAGTCTGGGTGGTGTCTCTTCAGATCACTATACTTGTGTTAGCATTGCTCCCCAGAGCAGGTGATACTCATGGCATCACTCAGTGCCCTGTCAAGCACATGTCAGCATCAACCTTATATAATAGAAATTCTGCATTTTCCAGAAGCAGACATTACTTGTGCTGCATTTGCATATAAATCTTGGTGCCCCTGTCATAACATGCAGGAGCCTTGCCATATTCAAACCCTGCAGAGGTCATATTCACTCAGCATACCAAATATTAGAATGAAAATGATAGCTGGGACGCAACCCTGCATATCACAGTGACCATGTGATGCTCATTAAATGGCACCACAATAAGACAGCATCCATCTATGCAGCATGATGCATATGGTCAGAAATGCACAGCAGGGTGACAGTTTTGAGGTCAGCTTCCACAAGTGTGCAGATACTATATGTCCCCATGTCCAAGCACAGCTATGATGGGCAGCTGGGTAATGTGATGGCCATACCCATTACTGCACTTTAAATATACAGTACTGTGGCCCAGGTGCAGACCTGTGTACATCTTAACTGGTCATAGTGCATAAGCATAAGGTAGACCAGGCCTCATACCATGGAATAGAGAACATCATATGAATTAATTCATTAGCATAATCACTGACCTACAAGCCTCCTAAACACTTGATGGATGGAGCAGTCACCATACTGTATGGGGTCCAAATGGAGAGATGATGAAATCAGTAAGAAAAGGAGAGTAGTATTGCTGGAACTGAATTCATCCTCAAGTTTTGGTGAGCGCCGTTATGTGATGGACTCTGTTTTCACAAAAAACTCATCAAGATGAAATGACACTGATATATAGACTGTATCTTACATAGCAAATATAATGGAGAGAGGTAGATTAAAAAATAAAAAAAGACAGCTCGGTGCACACTGATAAAAAAGTGCCCAATCCCGGTGTATTCACTTGGTGCCAGGACTGGAAAAAAGTCAGTGCAGAATCCTCAAGGCATGTAAACATTCTTACAATGGTGTTAGGCCAGGGTCAGGGGGAGGATGGTCCCCGTGTTGTAGAAGGAAGTAGTAGTCCACAAAAAATGACAGGACAAAAAAGAGCCATAAAGATGATAAAGGGGATTATTGAGGATAAGGACAAAATTATGTATTGTTACTGTTATGCAAGAAACCCAGAATTTCCAGATTGAAGATATTCAGAAATATTGAGAAATTAGGGGAAAGAAAAATACTTGCACAAGAAAAAAATGTCAAAACTTTCAAATGTAAATTTCCATTCATTAATACAAAGGATCCATGAAAAAAAATACATAGACAAAGAAAGTTTGGGCTGCCTGGAAAATGAAATGACAAAGTGTAAAAATAATATGAACAAAATCCAGAGATTTCTGTAAGGTATAAAAAATTAAACAAGGGCATGGGGGAAAATATTTGATATGGTGCAACATTTTTGCAAAGGAGAAGCCAAACTAATCAAAAAAAAAGCTCCAAAGATATTTGAAGAAAAATACTGTCAAAGACACAGAGATATGGAAAATTTCACAAGACAAAACCAAAGTAAGTAAATAAGTAAATAAATAAAACAACATGGAAACTGAAGTTATGGTTTACCTGTGAAGTTAAAGGTTTAGTGTAGAAATCCAACGTAGGTAATGTCACAGCATGATGGAACAATGAGTCCCCAAATTAAGGAGAAACAGGTGGTGCAGGAACATTTGAATAAGAAATAGGGACATATGAAAGAAAATGAGATTTGATATGGTGCAATATTTATTCAAAGGAGAAAGCAAAGCTAATCAATACAAAAAGGTAGCACCAAGTACAGTTGAAGAGAAATACAGGCAAAGGCAGCTGGATATGGAAAATTTTACAATACAAAAAAATAGGAAATTAAAGGGAAAAAGTAGATAAGAGTATTAGTAAAGCAGAAGTTAAAGAAGCAGAAACTGAAGTTATGGGCTATCTTCAAAGTGAAGGATTTAGTGTAGATTATATGGCTCATTTGTACCCGCGGTGGTGGTGCTGCGGTAGCATTGTCGTCTCACAGTAAGACGTCTGGTCTGATTTTCAGCTAGAGCATCTTCTGTGTGGAGACATGCGTGAATAGGAGCACCTTCGTTGAAGGTTGTGCATCAGGCCTAGCAAGCCGGTACATAAAAATCAACAATCATTAGTGGACCTGAGTTCCGCTGTGGCGACCCCTAACCGGGAAAAGCCGAAAGACACAAACAAATACAATGATGGCTCATTTGTATTCAAAAATGAGCACGCTGACTGAACAGCCCAACCAGCATTCCTAATGCAAATAGAGCATATACCAATAGAATAAAGTCCGGCCACTGAAGTACCATTGAGCGGCTGGACTTTTTATTGAAATATGCTGAGGGACAGTACAAAACAGAAGAAAAATTGGGTACAGTCTCAAAAATAAACAAACAGAAATGTACCTGATTTTTCTTCTATTTCAGAGCTGTAAGAAAGCATAAAAATGCCTCACATAGTATCTCCGTTCACCAGAGGATAATAAAAAATTCTTCTGTTTCTGAGCTGTCCTTCCTAAAATCTTGACAGAAAAAAAAACAGCAATGGAGATTCTCTTTTCTCCATTGCTTTTCCTGCACTTTACTTCTGTACTGTTCAAACATGGGAACGTAAGTCCCATATGCATGTGCAGTACATCAGTAAACATGAAACCAAGGAAGAAGCCAGAGGACAACTACAGTGGCATTATACAAACATTATTTAAGAAGGGTAAGCAATTTCTTTCTTAAATAATAATAGCAATAATCTTCTCATGATCAAACCATGCCATCTGTGGGTAAATCCTGATATACCCACACCAGCTTGTGGGTTATTACTTAAAAATCCAACACTTGTAATGTCACAACACGATGGAACAATGAGTCCCCAAATTAAGGAGAAACAGGTGGAGTGAGAGGCGTCCGATGACATGTTACACAATGATTCTGTGAAGCCTTCAGTAGAAAACCTGTAGAAAGTTCATTTGGAATTGCATAGCAAGGGAAGGAGGCAAAAACAGTGGCAAATCTAATAGAGGTGGAACAATGAGTTCCAATATGAAGGAGCACAAGAAGACACAGGATGAAGCTGAAAAGGATATGTTGCAGAAAGATGTTCTGGATCTTTCTGTAGAATGCCTATAGGATAGACAGAGCAAAGAATGTGCCCTCAGTATACAGCATGTAATGTTCCCTCAGTTCAGAAGAAAATGATTTAAGGGAAGAGTTGCTTGAGTTGCTTGATTTAATAGAGATGGATAAACATATTAAGATCGATGAAAGAAATAGGTTACAGAAAGTAAGACCCAAAATGTTAGAAGTCTGGTAAAATGGATGAACATAGTAATCAAGACTAGTAACAGAAATTCATGTGATATCACAGAAGTAAATAGGATGCATTACTGTGCAGTTAAATTTATCATCATCTTCTTTCGGATGTTCCCGTTAGGGGTCACCACAGCAGATCACCTGTTTCCATTTCTTCCTGTCCTCTGCATCTTGCTCTGTCACACCAACCACCTGCCCTCTCTCACCACATCCATAAACCTTGTCTTAGGCCTTCCTCTTTTCCTGTTACCTGGTAGCTTCATCCTTAGCATCTTTTTCCCAATATACTCAGCATCCCTCTTCAGCACATGTCCAAACCAATGTAATCGTGCCTCTCTGGCTTTGTCTCCAAACCTTCCAACCTGGGCTGACCCTCTAATATACTTATTCCTAATCTTGTCCACCCTCATCACAACCAGTGCAAATCTTAACATCTTTAATTCTGCCACATCCAGCTCATACTCCTGCCTTTTTGTCAATGCCACTGTCTCCAACCCATATAACATAGCTGGTCTCACTACCCTCTTGTAGACCTACCCTTTCACTCTTACAGGTACTCGTCTGTCACAAATCACTCCTGACACTCTTCTCCACCCAATCCATCCTGCCTATACTCTCTTCTTCACATCTCTTCCACACTCACCGCTATTCTGAACTATTGACCCCAAGTATTTAAACTCATCCACCTTTGCCACCTCTACTCCTTGCATCCTCACATTCCTCTGTCCTCCCTCTCATTCACACACATATGTTCTGTCTTAGTCCTGCTGACCTTCATTCCTCTTCTCTCTAGAGCATATCTCCATCTCTCCAGGGTCTCCTCCACCTGTTCCCTACTCTCACTATAGATCACAATGTCATCTGCAAACATCATAGTCCACGGGGACTCCTGTCTGATCTCGTCTGTCAACCTGTCCATCGCCATTGCAAATAAGAAAGGGCTCAGAGCTGATCCTTGATGTAACCCCACCTCCACCTTAAACGCATCCGTCACTCCCACCGCAGACCTCACCGCTGTCACACTACCCTCATACATATCCTGCACCACTCTTACATACTTTTCTGACACTTCTGACTTCCTCATACAATACCACAACTCCTCTCTAGGCACCCTGTCATATGCTTTCTCTGTGCAGTTAAATTAATAACAGAAAAAGTCTTATCACAAAAACAGAGTGCAGTAAGGGAAAGGAAGGGAAGAAATCAAATGCTGTCATAGAAGCATTGAATAGAGAAAATCTAAAGCAATAAGGACAAGAAGTGTCACTGTTAGAAGAGTATAGAACAGGGTACAGATCAACAAAAATACTTAGAATGATAGACGCAGTAAAACCAACACACAGTATCAGAACAGATGAAGATCTGCCATGCACTATTGCAAATAATAAGGTAAAGATATCATCCAAGGTAGAGAAAAACTTAGAAGATAAGTAGATAAATATAAAGGAAAAGAACAAAATAAGCAATTCATTGATGACCCAATAATGTTTTATAGAGAACTGGGAGATAAAACAAAAGGAATAGAAACACCACCAAAAAGAATAAAAGCATTAAAGAGTTCAGATGTATAGGTTATGAAATGGGATGAAATAACAGCCAGAGAAATTGAAACAACGTTAAGAAAAGCTCTTAAATGGAAAATCCCAGACCCAGATGCAGTACCTAATTGAAAGTATCAACATCTATACAGAAATATTTAGTCTGGAGTAAGAATTACTTATATGTGCATCCAGATCAGATACTAAGTTGGTCAACAACAGAAAAAACAATACTCCTCCATAAGAGTGAATTTATAATCCATGTAAAAACTATAGACCAATAACGTGCCTTCTGACAATGTACATATTATATACTAAAACTGATACAGACAGAGTTTATGGTCATTTAGAAAGAAAGCCTGAATCATGGCAATAGAACAAAAGGGTAACAAAAGAAGGTCATATGGAGCAAAGGATCATTTGTTGCTAAATAAAGTCATAATAGAGAATTGGTAAAAGGGGAAGAATCTAAGTATGGCATGGACAGATTACAAAAAGGCATTTGACAGCACCCCACATTCATGGATAAGGGGGTGCTTACAGATGTATAAGATATGTCCTGCATTGATCAATTACATTATAATGACCACATAACAATAGATAACCATTTTGCAGTTAAGCCATGATATAGGTCAAATTATTATCCCAGGAATAAAAACTTAAAGGGGGATATTCCAGGTGATTCTTTCTCACCGCTGCTGTTTTTTGTTGCCCTTAACCCATTAAGCTGTTTACTTAACATATTTGGTCATGGTTACAATTTGGCTCTCAGAAAACAACCTTGCTTAAAGACTTCTCATCTACATTATATGGGTGACTTAAAGGATGACTTAAAACTATATAGTTCATTGGATGAGGAGTGGAAAGCAAAACTGCAAGTAGTTAAAACTTTCTTAGATGATATAATGTCATTTGGTTTAGATAAATCTGAAGAAGCAATCTTTAAAGCAGGAAAGTTGAAGTATCTATCTGGGACAGTAATGTGATATAAATTAACTTGAGCAGGACGGAGAGTATAAATATTTGGGAAATGATGAAGGATCGACAACAAAACATAAAGAAATACAAATAAAACTCGAAAGGAATACTAATATTGAAATATTTAAAATTTTAAAACATGAGGAGAGGAAGTCTAAGATGATCTGTCTGCTTAGTTTGGAAGAAGCATTCCAGTGTCAAGTAGGAATGGAAACCAAATGAGAAGTAGACAAAAATCAGACAGCAACTGAATGTGCCAAATAAGAAAAGAAAAAATATAAGGAGAAGGCTAAGATGAGAAGAAATTAAATGTGAAAAGCCATAAATATAGTGGCAAGTACAGAGATCTCCTGGAGGAAGCTCATGTTGATCAGGATTTAATATAGCAATAACCCACACTTGGGTGTGGGTAATGCTGGATTTACCCACAATTAGTGTGGTTTGGTCACGAGGGCGAAGCCCGAGTGGCCAAACAAAGCCAACTGTGGGTAAATCTAGCATTACCCACACCCAGAAGTGGGTTATTGCTATTATACAATGACATTATTTAAGAAAAAAAAAATTACTTTTCTTAAATAATGGCATTGTATAATGCCTCCTTGCTGCCCTTATGCAGCTGTCTGATATTCTGCGGCAGTTCTGATGTACTGCGCATGCGTATGCCTACGCAGTACATCAGAGCTGTGGGCAAAAGCAATGGAGAAAATATGATCTCCGTTGCTTTTTACAAATTGTTTTGCTATGTTTAATGGGTTTAACATAGAGAGACAGCTTAAAAAAAGCAACGGAGTCTCCGTTGCTTTTTTTAAAGCTGTCTCGCTATGATAAACCCATTTAACATAGCAAGACAGTTTTGAAAAAAGCAAGGGAGAAAACAAGATCTCCATTGCTTTTTACAAACTGTCTCGCTATGTTAAACTCATTTAACATAGCCAGACAGCTTTAAAAAAAGCAACGGAGAATCTCCGTTCCTTTTTTTAAAGCTATCTCACTATGTTAAACTCGTTTAACATAGTGAGACAGTGTGAAGCAACGAAGATCTTGCGTTTTCCATTGCTGTAAAAAAAGAATTATAGTAATGGAAAAAGTCTGGGCTACCGGACCTTTTCCCATTACTATAACTCTGATTTACAATGTGCACGCTGACCAATCAGCGTGCACATTTTTGAATACTAACGTTGTATCCGCGGTGGTGGTGGTGCTGCAGTAATGCTGTTGCCTCACAGTAAGACGCTGTCTGGTTCGACTCTCAGCTAGAGCGTCTTCTGTGTGGGGACATGTGTGAATGGGCGTACCTTCGTTGAAGGTTGTGCTGGCAACTCAGCATGTAAAAATCAACTGCCAATCATTAGTGGACCGGAGTTCCACTGTGGCGACCCCTAACTGGGAAAAGCCGAAAGAAACAACAATGGGGGTGGGTCGTTGTATAATGCAGGACCAACACAGGGAGTAGCAAATAACCAGGAAATGTTGCAATGCTGAGGGGGGCATCCAAACAGCAAAGCCACAGGAACAGGCAGAGCAGCCACTATTCTACTAGTGGGGTGGACATCCATCCATGTCTCACTGTCCAAGCATGACAGGTTGTACTTTTCTGGGAAAGACAAGTGCACAAACTGTGTGAAACAGGTATGACAGCTGACATTTCTGTGGGGGCTGGAGATCCAGGGAGAGCACAGGGAGGCTGTCTTGCATAACCACATGGAAGAGGATGCTGGGCCTGTAGATCAATGGGCCAAGACTGTGCTGTAGACACTTCAGGGCAGGGTAGTGTAGTGTATGTAGACCACATGCCCATACATAGCACAGTGTGGCAGTGTGTTGTAGCAGTTATGTGATAGCATTACACAAGGCAATACCTATCACAGGAGTGGTGGGGGAGGCAGTTCTGTGATTGGTGCTGTCCATCATGGATAATCATGTATATATACACTGTTTCACATGTGTTCTCATACCTGTCCTGATGCTGTCATGTACCAAAAGAATGTCAGTATACAGAGTCACCCCACAGGAGACAGATGTTCTGGTACAGCCCCTGAACACCAATTGCAGGAGAATCCTAGATAAGGATAAGATGGAAAAGGTCTTCAGGGGCTAGGTGTGGTAGGAAATTATGCAGAAAATAAATGCTGTGAGTGGGCACAACTGGACAATATTGGAGGTGTGTCAAGGTGTCACTGACAAGACTTAGCTGCAGACAGATCTGCCTCTTTATGGGCTTTAGGGTTGGAATGTTCCACATACCAAATAGATGACCCTTGAGAAAGTCTCTCTGTACAGAACACTGGTATAGGTTGCATGTGTCAAATATGAGAATCATAAGAATGGCTTGAATACATGCATTGTACATAATGCCCTTTGCATTGCACACCATCTGGCAGTTGATGGAATGAACATGTTTCCAGTTGATATACCAGATGCAGGAGGGGGCCCTGATGATATTGTTAGTGCAGTCAGTACCCCCCAGAATCTCAGGAAAATGGACTATGTTGTAGGATACCTGAAGAGTACTAGTTCTGTCCTCTGTGGGAACCAAACGTCTCTTCCACATACATCAGCATCCTAACTATGAACTGGTGAATAATTCATGAGGCTTAGGCTTGCAAAATTTCTAATATGATTCCAGCTGGATGCCAAAAGGTTTTCGATGCAGGAATGGTTAAAGCCGTATAAACGTTTGTGTCCATTGGGATAGGAATTCCTCACATTTCTCATGGTTCTATGTGAGGATGGCACTAGTCAGCTACCTCCCATGTAATATTTCTGTCCACATGATAATGGTCAACTATGCCCCATCATGAAGGTGCTGGTATGTAAGCCTCTGATGGACTCATCTTATAGGTTCATTGATGTGTACTAGGCTACTGATCACTAGGACCATTTTAAGCCTAGCCATGCATCCCAAATCTTTGACAAGTTCTGGTAACCTTGATAAGTGTAAGCAGTGGCTTGGGAGATGAAACATTTACAAGCAACGCTCTGGGAGGTGAAACTTTTACAGGTAGCCTATGTCCATTAGAGACATAGGTGCCAAACCAGGGATGAATTTCCTGTTCCTCATCCAATTGTCCAAGTTACACTTGAATTGGGTTAGGGAAGAACTCTGCTTCACATGGATGGGTAGCCTGATTCAGACTGAGAAGGGGTAGTCTCTGGGATACATATCTGTCTCTCCAGTAGGTCATATTTATACAACAGGCAAGGTTTAAGTCCATACCTCTCAGTCTCTTAGAGCAAGTATTCTGGACAAAACCATAAATAATGGGGGGACAAAGTCCCAAAAATAGGGACAAAGTTTTTGCAGGTTTTCCATTAGCATACATTTTCTGAAGGGTTTCAAATCTAAAACTCAAATGTCTGCCATAATTTTCTGACATCAATCCTCAGTGCTTTGCTAATGATTTGTCAAAAAAACAAAATTTTATGAGGAACAGACCAAAAATACAAGGCAAAAATATGGACATTCTGCAAAAATCTGCTCAGTTGAGAGGTATGTTTAAGTCTTTAGAATGGGTTTGTTACTTATGCCCTGTATTCTTTGAGGTAAGGAACCTCTGTGGAAGTTCCAGTTTATTGGATGTGCCTGGTTAGGTATATATCAAAGATAAGTCAGATGAATGTTCAATACAGTGGAACAATGACCTCCTTGGACCTAGATGCCATGCCTTTGTTTATAAGTTGTGCAACATAGAGTGATTTTTTTCGCCACTGTAGACACATGTTGGTCAAAAGCTAGATTACTGTCTATATGTGTCCCAAATTCCCTGACTACTAGGTTAACTCTTGTATGTTGTCAATATGATAATTGCCAGGGGTGGATAACTTCTGAAAGGATACTAGTATGGATTTCTTGGCATCTAATTTTAGTCCATGGCTCTCACACGTTACTTGTCTGTGTCATCCCTTCCTGGAGGACACTAGTGTCAGCAGGGGATTCTATCTCTGTTTCAAATTTGCAATCATCTCTAAATATGGTCAGGCAGAGGCTCTTGATGTTGGCCTTAACTTCAGAGCAGTAAATGAGCAATTAATGCTGAAAAGGGGTGGTTCCAGTACTGACCACTGATGGACTCCGCTTGTGACTGGCCTCTTTGTAGAGGTGGACTCCCCAGTTCTAACTTCCTGAGTCCTGTCTGTGAGCCAGCTGGCTATCCACTGGATGACATAAGGGTTGATACCTAACCTCTTGAGTTTATCAGCAATGCCTGAGTTGGATATTATGTCAAATACCTTGGCAGTATAAACCACTTTGCCCTCATCCACTGCTTTGGTGACCTTCTCAAAGGCGATGACCAGGTTGAGTAGGCATGACCTACCCTTGATGAAACCAAATTGGTTTCGGTCCAGTGTTTGGAGGTTTCTCATGCCATTATTGATTATTTCTATGATAATTCTTTACATGCCTTTGCATATAAGACTAGTGAGACTTATGGGTCTATAGTTTCAGGGGTCTGTAGATGGCCCACCTCTGTGCAGAGGGATGACTGTGTCTGTTATCCATTTGTGAGACACAAAGCCTGTTTGGAAGATACAGTTAAATAAAATTCCTGAGGGATGAATTTGGAGCTGAATTTGTCAGCCAGTAGGTTTGCTACATCTTCTGGCTTCGCACTTTTTAATTTCTCCAAGTCTTTTGGGTTTCTAATACCATGATGGGAATGGACCCCATTCTTAAATCAAAGTATGATTAAAGTTCATAAAATTAGTATTGATTCAATCTTTGATGTTATCCAGAAGTGCTTTTCGCAGCACACACAATGTGCCCAATAATGCCTCCTTCTGCAATGCATACAACGTTACATATATCGGTAACATATCTAAGTATGATTGTAAATTCTTTTTTATTTAATTTATTTTTTTAATAGGACCCATTGCTGTTACTGCTATTGGAACTGTCTGTATCCTTCTTCCACATAGCCCTCATTTCTGCCTGCAAATCCTGGTACATTATTACTTTGTGACTCTGTACATAAGACACTGTAGTCACTGGGTGTAGCAATTTCAATGGTCAATGATATTTTTGCCTTCTTTTTGTGGACTACTTCTCAGCTACTTCAATATTATAATGTTTGCACAGTCCCCAATGCAACAATCTTGCTACATTTCAGTATACAGTCCTTATGCCATTAGTATATCACAACCAGCAACAAGATGTAGGACTGTTTCCAATTCTGTTTTACAAAACCTGCATTTCTCTGTTTCTCCCACATGTTCAAAGGATTTTGTAAACCGTGTACATAGGCTGTTATCTTTGGCCACCTATATTAACCTTTACTCTCCTTAACCATTCCTGCATTTGATCCTGATCAACATGAGGTTGCTCAAAGAGTTTTCTATACTTGCAACTATATTCATGCATTTCCCATATTTCTTGACATCTCTTCTTTTTGTTTTTTGGCACATTCAGTTGCTGCCTGATTTTTGTCTACTTCTGGTTTGATTTCCATTCCCACTTGACACTGATATGCTTCTGCTAAATTAAGCAAGGAAGGACATATTCTTCTCATATTTTAAAAACTTTCACTAGATTTGGGTGGGTTTTGTGAAGTGAGCAGATATGTATGCAGTCCTATGATTGCAGATCTATACGTGTATTCAGTTTTGAGGAGGCCCATACCTCTTTTAGAAAGGGGAATATATAGTGGTGGTATACACTCATTTTTATAAATCATTTGAGCATGAAGCAGTGGTGGCACTGCAGTAGCATTGTTGCCTCACAGTAAGATGTTGTCCTGTTCGATTCTCAGTTAGAGCATCTTCTGTGTGGAGACATGCATGAATGGGCATACCTTTGTTGAAGGTTGTGCGTCAGGGCCGGCAACTTGGCATAAAAATCTACTGCCAATCATTAGCAGACCAGAGTTCTGCTGTGGTGACCCCTAACCGGGAAAAGCCGAAAGACACAACATTTGAGCATGAAGTATCCTTCTTGTTTTCCTGTCCAACCAATCCAACACCTTTTGGGGCCAGTCAGTCACTCCAAAACTGTAAGTTAGGACAGGAAGAGCAAATTGTTTTTTAGCTTGGGCTTTGTTCCTAAATGTCAATGCTGTTTTCAGTATTAGTGTTAGTTTTATTCATATTTGTTCATGTTTTTATTGTTGACCTTCATCAATTTCCAAATGTTAATACACTTCCTCTTGCTCAAGTCCTTTTATATCACATTCTTGTCCCAGGCTGAAGTTTTCTTGGTTCTGCAGCTTTCCTGCTTTAAAGGTTGCTTTTCCACATTTATCAAGACCTAATGACATTCTTATACCATCTGAAAAAGTTTTGACCACTTGCAGTTGTGCGTTCAGTTTCTCTTCTGATGGACTATACAGTTTTAAATCATCCAGAAAAAGAAGATGAAAAGTCTTTACACTTTGTTGATTTCTGGGAGCCAAATTGTAGCCATGACCTAATCTATTAAGTAGACAGAAAATGGGTTAAGGGTAAGGCAAAAGAGTAGCAATGACAAGGAGTCACCCTGGAGTATCCCCCTTTGGATTTTTATCCCTGGAATAATAATTTGTCTTTCATCATGGCGCAACTGCAAAGTGGTTTGCCACAGGTTCATGTTCACTCTACTGTAATCAATCAATGTAGGGTGTAGCTTATACATTTTTTTAGCATTTTTTATCCATAATTGTGGAATACTGTCAAATGCTTTTTTGTAGTCCATCCATGTCATACTTAGATTTTTCCTGTTTTTACAGTTCTCCATTATGACTTTATTTAACAACAAAGGATTTCTCCATTATGACTTTATTTAATAACAAATATGGCTTTTCACTTCTTTAATTTCTCCACGTCTTTTGGGTTTCTAATACCATGATGGGAATGGACCCCATTCCTAAGTCAAAGTACAATTAAAGTTCATGAAATTAGTATTGTTTCAATCTTTGATGTTAGCCAAAAGTGCTCTTCACAGCACCCGCAATGTGCCCAGTAATGACCCCTTCTGCAATTCATATGATTTTACATGCATTGGTAACATATCCAAGTATGACTGTAAATTCTTTTTTATGACATGTTGCCCCTTCTACTACTGGAACTGTCCATGTATCTTTCTTCCACATTGCCCTTGTTTCACCCTGCAAATCCTGGTATTTTATGACTTTGTGTCTCTCTGTACATATGAAACTGTAGTCACTGTTTGTAGCAATTTCAATAATCAATGCTACTTTTGTCTTCTTTTCATGGATTATTATATCTGGTTTTCTCGCATCTATTTTTTGAACTGTTGGTAATGGGTGATCCCATGTGATATAAACTTCATTTTCTATGATGCTTTGTGGCTCATGTTTCCAATGTTTTTCAGCCACTTCAGTACCATAAGGTTTGCACAATCTCCAATGCAACAGTCTTGCCACATTATTATGCCTTTCAGTATACAGTCCTTCTGCCATTAGTATATCACAACCAGCTACAAGATGTGTGACTGTTTCCAGTTCTGTTTTATAAAACCTACATTTGTCCCTTTCTCCCACATGTTCAATGCACTTTGCAAACCTGTGTGTATGTAGTCCACTATCTTGGGCCACCAATATTAACATTTCATCTTTTGTTTTAAATTCACTTCTCCTTAACCATTCCTGATCAACATAAGGTTGTTCCAAGAGTTTCCCATACTTGCAGCTATATTTATGCATTTTTCCACATTTCTTGCCTTCTCATCTCATCCTTCACCTTATATTCTTTCTTTTGTTTTTTAGAAAATTTAGTTGCTGGCTGATTTTGATCTACTTCTGGTTTGATTTCCATTCCTGCTTGACTCAGATATGCTTCTGCTACACTAAGCTGGGAAGCCATCTTAGACTTTTTCTCCTCATGTTTAAGAACTTTCACTACATTTGGGTCTTGTGAAGTCAACAGATATGTATGCAGTTCCAAGATTACAGATCTATACATGTAATGAATTTTGAGGAGGCCTATACCTCCTTTAGAACATGAGATATATGGGTCTATATTATAAGACAGAAAGTGCATATGTGCAACTACATAAAAGTTGACACATAATGCACAAAACCTGACAACAGTGAACAGCCATGTAATCAAATTTTCCCTAGGGAAAAAACTCGAACGGCCGTTCGCTAAAAAAAAATAATATAACAACATAAACAGGTGGGGGAGACTTCACCCCCCCCACACCCCCTAACTAAATATACCAACTCCAAGATCACACTATAGGGAAGGAAAGGTAAACTCCGTGAAGTTGGCTAACTATCTCCTTGCCTTATGACATATTCATCGAATCGCTTAAATGCGATTCAATGAATATGTGTCTCTGTTTCCGTATTCGCTAAGAAGCCTTTCCATGCTTCCAATATAGACCCAGATATATAATCTTGGTATAAAGTGATTTTTATAAATCATTTGATGATCATGAAGCATCCTTCTTGTTTTCCTGTCCAACCAATCCAACACATTTTGGGGCCAATCAAGTCACTCTAAAGCTGTAAGTTAAGACAGGAAGAGCAAATTGGTTTATAGCTTGGACTTTATTCCTAGATGTCAATGCTGTTTTTAGTATTAATTTAAGCCTTCTAAAATATTCCTTACTGAGTCTTATTCACATTTGTTAATATTTTATTGTTGATCCTTCACCACTTCCAAAATATTTATATAGTCCCTCTTGCTCAAGTTCTTTTATATCACATTCCTGTCCCAAACTGACGTTTTCTTGGTGCTACAGCTTTCCTGCTTTAATGGTTGCATTTACACATTTATCAATACCAAATAACATTCTTATATCATCTGAAAAAGTTTTAACCACTTGCAGTTCTGCTTTCAGTTTCTCATCTGATATACTACACAGTTTTAATGCATCCACAAAAATAAGTTGGGAGGTCTTTACACTTTGTTGTGTTCTAGGAGACAAATTATAGCCATGGCTTAATGTGTTAAGCAGACAGCTTAATGGGTTAAGGGCAAGACACGGAGTCACCCTGAAGTATTCCCCTTTGAACTTTTATCCCAATAATAATAATTTGTCCTTTATCATGGCTTAATTGCAGATTGTCCTGCCACTGTTTCATGGTCGCTGTAATGTAATCGATCAGTGTAGGATGTATCTTATACATTTTTAAGCAGTCTTTTATCCATGAATGTGGATACTGTCAAATGCTTTTTTGTAGTCAATCCATGCCATACTTAGATTCTTCCCCTTTTTACAGTTCTCCCTTATGACTTTATTTAACAACAAATGATCCTTTGCTCCATATGACTTTCTTTTATTACCCTTTTTTTCTTTTGCCATGATTGAGTTTTCTTCTAAATGACTATAAACTCTGTCACTATCAATTCTGGTGTATAGTTTATACATCATCATAAGGCAAATTATTGGTCTATAATTCTTGGGGTAACTTGCAGGTTCACTCTTAAGTAGGAGCATTGTTTTTCCTGTTGTTAACAGGCTGGTGTCTGTTCGGGGTGCGCATATAAATAGTTCTTACTCATATAAATAGTTCTTACTCATGGCTAGATCTTCATACAAAGATGTTAATAATTTTAGCCAGAAGATAGGTACTGCATCTGGGCATGGGGATTTCCATTTGGAGACTTTTCTCGTCTTTATTTCAATCTCTCTGACAGTTACTTCATCCCATTTCATATCCTGTACATTTGAACTTCTAATTCTGTTTTACTTCTTCTATCCATTTAGCATCTTTGTTATGTTCCACAGGATCTTAATAGATATTTCTCCAAAATGTATCTATTTCTTCTTTTTTGGGTGGTCTTTCAATTCCTTTTGCATAGTTTCCCAGTTCTCTACAGAACATTTTGGGGTCATCAGTAAATTGCTTATTTTGCACTTTTCCTTTATATTTATCTGCATATCTTGTAAGTTTTTCTGCCTGTGCTGAGATTTTTAGTTTATTATTTGTAATAGTGCATGATAGATCCTGATCTGTCCTGATATTGTGTGTTACTTTTATCACGTCTATCTTTCTGAGTATTTTTGTTTATCTGTTTCCTCTTCTATACTCTTCTAACAGTGACACTTCTTGTCTTAATTTCTTAATAGTTTTCTGTATTCAATACTTGCGTGAGGGTATTTGATTTCCTCCCTTTATTTCCCTTACTACCCTGTGTTCTTGTGGCAGAATTTTATCTGTTATTAATTTAACTCCACAGTAATATATCCTGTTTACTTCTATTACATTGCATGGATCTCTATGGATAGTCCTAATTACCATGTTCATTTGTTTTATCAAACTTCTAACTTTTTGGGTTTTATTGACCTTCTGCAGTTAATTTACTTAATGTATCTTAATGTGTCTATCTCTATTAAATCAAGCAACTCTTCTCTTAGCTAAACTGTGGGCATATTTTTTGTTCTCCACTTCCTGCAGGCATGCTATAGAAAGTTCTATAGCATCTTCCTGTGGCACATTCTCTGCAATTTCATCCTGTGTTATCTGTTGCTCTGTATTATGAGAACTCATTGACCTATGACTCCTCAACATTGACTGTGTCAGACTTGTCACAGTTTCCTGTTGCTTCCCTTGCTGTCAAACTTCAAGTGAACATTTATATTGGTTTCCTGTAGAAGGCTCCAAAATATCTTCATATGGCAACTGACCAGTTGCTTCCCATTCCACTGGTTTCTCCTTAATTTGTATGTCCATTGCTCTATCCTATTGTGGAGTTTTCTGAGTTAGATTTTTCTACACTGAATCCTTCACCTCACAGCTACTTCATAACCTCACTTTCTATTTCTTTAACTTTCTCCATTACTAATCTTCTTTTCTAGTTTTCCTCTTTGTCTTATTTTTTTATATCGTAAAATTTTCCATGTCTGGATTCCATTGCCTGTATTTCTCTTCAAATATCTTTGGTGCTGCTCTTTTTGTACTGATTAGTTTTGTTTTCTCCTTTGCATAAATATTACACCATATTAAATATCTTTTTCTTTCCCATGTCCATATTTCTTCCTCAGATGTCTCCTGATCTTCCTGTTTAATCTTACTCTGGGGACTAGTTTCATTACTCTGTGATGTAACCTGTGTTAGACCTTCTACACTAAATCCTTCACTTTGCAGGCGTTCCATAACTTCAACTTCTATTTTTCTAACTTCTACTTTACTAATCTTCTTTTCTACATTCCCTCTTTGTGATATTTGTTTTATTGTGAAATTGTCCATATGTGTATGGTTTTGCCTGTATTTCTCTTCAAATATCATTGGGGCTGCCTTTTTGTATTGATTAATTTGGCTTTTGAATTTGCATAAACATTGCACCATATCAAATCTCTCTTTCTTTCCCATGTCCATATTTCTTTTTTTATACCTTTCAAAAATCTCTAGGTTTTGTTGTTTATATTTTCACACTTCCTCAGATACTACTTTTTCCAAACAGATCGAAGATTCTTGGTCTATATAATGCTTGTCACATACCTGTTGTATTAATGACACCTTTTTTATTAGAAGCTTCTGACAGTTTTTCTTATGGAAGTATTTTTCTTTCCTCTAATTTCTCTGTTAGTCTTTCTGTATATCTTGTGTCTAGAAATGTTGGGCTTTTTGCATATTAGTAACAATACATAACTTCTTTCTTATCCTCAATAGTCCACTCTAGCGTCTTTATGGCTCTTCTTTGGCCTATCAGTTTTTGTGATTTATACTGTCAAACACTTTTTTGTAGTCTATCCATGCCATACTTAGATTGTTCCTGTTATTACAGTTCTCCATTATGATTTTATTTAACAACAAATGATTTCTCCATTATGACTTTATTTAACAACAAATATGGCTCTGTATAGGTGGCTGCATTAACAATAGGCTGTGCACACAATTGTGCATTGCCTTTGAGGTTGTGGACATAGCTAAAGAATGTCTTATGGCCTGGGAGGCCAAATTTTTTATCAGATTTGGCTTTGGTAGGCTAGTTGTCCTCTCAGTGGTTTGTTTATGTTAATGAGAATGGTTTTATCCTGCTGGATGCTAGACTTCCAAATTTTTGCCATGATTATCTTCCTTCTATTATACAGTTTATTGATATTGATGCTGTGACTCCATCAAGGTGGCTTTTTTTTGAGTTCATTCTGTTATTCTTTGTGGCTGGTACAACTGCATCTATGGAGCTATTAACATGCGTGTATAGAGTTTCTCTGAACAATCTGCATAGACAGCAATGTTCTCAGGATTTATGGGAGTTTGAAATTATGCCAGGTTATCACTTAATAGTAGGAAATTAACCTTAGTGTAGTTCCTGAACATTCCAGGGTTAGCTAGGGCTCCAGGTTTTATTTTTACTTTGAAGAAGACTGTTTTTGTTGTCTGACCTTACCAGAGAAGATGCTACTCTAGGGGGTGTCCAGAAGTCTCCCATGTTAGTGAGGACCATATCCAGTATGTTTGCACTCCCTGGTCAGGACATTGGTAGTCTGGTCCAATGCTTGTGTTTACAAAATTCAGGAATCTTTGTGGCTGTGTGTTTGGTGGCATATATGATTAGCAGTTATTACTGAGGTAATTAAAGTCATCCATGAATATTGTATTGGGTTGGATGATGAGTGTTTCCAATAAGGGTAAATACATATTATGGGTTTCCTGGGTTATAGAGGGGGACATGTAGATTGCAGGGAAGTGGTATGGGATTTTGCCTATGGGAATGTGAATGCGGAGAAGCACATGTACATTATCCTGTTTAACTAGACTTGAGATATATTTATTTTTGATGCAAATGAGACATAGCCGCCTTGAGTAGGATGGCGCAGTGGTGCAGCAATAGCATTGTCACCTCACAGCAAGCGGTTCTCCAGTTTGATTCTCGGCTGGGGTGCCTTCTGTGTGGAGTCTGTATGCCCTCCCTGCATTCATGTGGGTTTCCTGAGGGTGCTCCGGTTTCCTCCCATGTTACAAAGACATGCATCTGGAGTGTATCTCAGTGGGCCACCACTGAAAATTGGCTTCATTCAAAGTTGGATTTTCCTGGTTAACAAATGATTAATAAATAGTAGTAGCTGGTCTAAATGTGTGGAAGGCATTATAGTTTTGCACTGCTGGTGTGCTCTTCATGGCTTTAAACTATGTCTCAGTGACTGCATAAACATCAACATTCTCTGGAGTGAGGAGAGCTTGTAGGGAGTAGAGTTTATTTTAGACTCCTAGCATTGAACAGTAATACCTTTAGAATTTCTCTGTTTTGATGTGCTGTGTCACAAGTGCTTTCAGTTTGGTATTTTCTAAAAAAGGCACACAGGGGAGGACAATATTTTAACTAATATTTGGAAGCCTAGAGAAGAGAGGTGCAGACTATCCCTGGCCTAGCAGCTTATTCTGTTGATCACCTCCTTCCATGCTGACAAATATTACACCCCCTAATAATGACATCAGAAACTAAGCCAATTATTAAAGTTATTCATCTTCCATTTATATTGTGGCATCACCCTTGGAGAAAGTGAAATGCTGCTCAGTACTAGGGTCATACCAGCCTGGGACACATATTCCAAGAGCTCCATGATGTCTCTCTTCATATAGTCTAGGGAGGTATGCCTCAGGTTATTTACACCCACTTGGACTGCAACTGAGTCACACTGGTACTTGTGGTTCAATGACCTGAGTGCGTGCTTGCGTAATGTGGCAAATCCTGGTCCCTGATAAACAACTGACCATGTTTTTCTCATTACTTAGCCTAGTGAGAGGGACATCAATGTGTCTTACAATGGAGTCTCCAATGACCAGAATTCTGAACTGTGTGGCGACTTTCTTTATGGACTTAGAAGTAGAGGCTCTGTGAGATGTGGCTCTATGTGTTGATGTGGGTGTTGTTTTGAAAGATTGCTTTTGGGTCTGCTGAGGGTATTTGTTATGTGTACTTTGCATAGGAGGTCTTTGGGGTTTAGGAAGGTTATATTTAAGTACCTCAACATATGTGGGTCTATGTGTCTGTTTTGAAATGTGTGCGATGGATGGAGCATGCGTACTACTGACAACCTGATTGACATTAGCAGTGCTTTTATGTGAGAGCTTTGCCTCCAGTAACATTGTGTGAATGGATCTCTCACATACCTTATCAGTTTGTTTCAGAATTAATTGTCAACTCAAGGTAACTGCATCTATACAGGGCACTGATAAATATATGAGGGGAAACTACTAACGCAGACTCTGATGATTTATGGATGAAGTATTTAGTGATATATTTTGAAGTTTAGACAGCATGCAATCAAGCCGTACTGACTGGAAAGAAAGAATTAACTTTGTCAAGGATGATGAAAAGTTGGGATTCCCCTGAGTGACTACTGCCTGGCTACTACTAATACTAAGGACAGCAGCATGCATCACTGCAGAAACTAGCTTTCAAACTGGCCATCAGCATTTGCTACTCCTAGCATGTTAGCTTAACTCATAAGCCTGTTATAAATAAATGCTGGTTTAGGGAAAAGCTAATTGCCAAGGCTCATACTGCAATTTATGTACATTTTTCAATCACATCACCATTTTTGCTTTTAACTTTTCCATCCATTGCTATTCTCATTAGAATGTCAGTACTTAACTGCATGTCGTTATGTGGTCATTTGCATGAGATGCGTACCACTTTATTTTTCGTGCTTGTGGGATCATGCCACATGTGTCTCTGAATCACCTCACCCTGCATGTCACTATTAACCGTACTGTTAATGCAGTGTGATAATTTTTTCACAGTAACTTCCAGTTTATATACCTGTAAAGTAGATGATTTTGCTAAGAATACTATGGAAGTGAATACTCTGATTTTACTTTATTTATTTCATTGCTGATTTACTGGATAGAGCCTTTGTCTACATGTTTGCATTCCAGCAGTAACATTCGGTTAATAAAATAGTTTATGTTTACACTACTAAAGAATATTTTGTGATTAAAAAGGAAACAAAGAAAAAAAACTACATTCTGTAACTTGAATATTTTAGTTAAAAACAAATGCTACCTTAAACTTTGACAATGTTACTCAGATACTTTAAATCAAAAATCTCAAGCTGCCAGCCATGAGTCAGATGCAGCACAAACACATTGGCCAGGGTAGCTGTTTTGACTGATTATTAGCTAATGCCTGTTGAGACTCTGTAAACAGCACCTTCTGAATGACATTCTTCATAAAAATAATACATCGAAAATTTATTTTCATAGATGTTGTCATCTCTGTCCATTGCCGCCTTTCAGAGATTATATCAAGATGAGAGGTAACATTTAAAATACAGCATAATCCAGAAGCGATCAATGTAGATTTGAATAAAGATTAAAAAATGTAAGTCTCCTTAATAGTCATGCTTAATTTTCATCCAGCATAAATTATTTTTAGATATGCCAAAAGTAAAAAGAGCTTAAACTTTCATATTTAGAGACTTTCCATGATAAGCATGTTTAAATAGTATTTGTGTGCACTGTCCCAAATCCTAATGACTTATAGGATATTCCTATATATATGTATAGATAGATAGATTGGTATCTACCTACCTATCTATCTATCTATCTATCTATCTATCTATCTATCTATCTATCTATCTATCTATCTATCTATCTACCTATCTATCTATCTATCTATCTATCTATCTATCTATCTATATATGAATTGCTGCACAGGCTATAACTTGTCTTCATAGATCAGTGATGCTTGCATTTTAACAAAAGACCTTCTTGAAAATTAGATTGTTGGTTTAATGTTTAACAGTATTTGTGAATCTGCATTCCAATAAAATGGTTTTAATGCAGATCTCTTTACCAGAATGGGTTCTCATGCCTGTTAAATGGACCTCTGGAAAACTGCTGAAGAACTGAGTTATTGAACTGGCATGTACTAAGTCTAGTTCAATACATTTAGAGAAATGGACTAATATCTATGCAAAAAGAAGACAAACAAAGCAATAAATAAGTTAATAAATGAATGAATACATAAATCAACCAATAAATAAACTAAGTAAAAACATTTTATTTGGAGCTATCAACACAGATACCCACATCTGTAATAATTAACTTGGTTGATAGTGAGGTGCTATTAATGTAGCATGTTGAAGCAATGTGCTGTTTCCTGAAAAGGATGATACTGCATTTCTTGATATTTAGTTTAAGCACTTTTTGGTCTGTTTTTTCAGAGTCTGTGGTGAGTCGAAGCTTGTGAAGGGACATTAGTGCAGCAGTGCATCATGATTTGCGAACATACCCTGTAGATTGAATTAGGTTGAACAGTTTAATAGGTTCATAGGTTCATAGGTTCATACTAGGCTATCTGCCCGAGGGCATTTATAAGCCTAGCCCATCATTTTGTGGCTTACGCCACCCCTTTAGTATGGGGAACTATACCCATTATTTTGCTGTGCCTCTGTCGAGCAGTGACACTGAGGTAATCCCTGGGGTATATCTGCGATCTCCCATCCATTGGTCAAGATTTCTCTTGAACAAGGCCAGCGAGGTGCTCTGCCTCACATATACCGGGATTTTGTTCCACAGCATAGGGAGTCTTTGGGTGATGAATCTATCCCTCCAGCACGTCCTATTAATAGCCGTGTCGAGGTTTAAGTCTCCGCCCTTGTGGCTCTGATGGATCTAGATTTTTGAGGTGAAGCATATTCATCAAATCTGGGTTTGACATGGCCTTGTATGTTAGGCAAAGGTCACCTCTGAGCAAGCGTGCGACTGAATAGAGCTGAAGTTCTTTCAGTCGGGCAGCATAGGACAGATTTTGAGACCCTTTATCCTTTTGGTGAGGAACTTTTGTGGCCTCTCCAGCTGCTGCAAGTGTCGGGTCAGATACATTCGAATGGGGCATTGTACTCAATCATTGGTCTGATGAGTGATGAGTAAAGGGAGACCATGACCTCCCTTGATCTAGATGAGAATCCCTTCATGATAAGGTGGGCAATGTAGAAGGTCTTCCTAACTACTTTAGCTACATGGGTGTCGAATGACAGACTACTATCAACCTGGGTCCCCAGGTCTCTGATAACTTCTTCTGTGCTCAGTGGATTGCCACCTATTTGGTAGCTAGGGTAACCTTGTTTTTCCCGAAGGGTATGACTATGCATTTTTTGGCATTTAACTTTAGGCCATGGCTCTGGCACCAGTTATCCGTTTCTGTGATACCCTTCTGAAGGATATCTGTGTCAGATGTGTTTTCTACTATGGCCCAGTTTGCAGTCATCTGCAAACTTTGTCAGCCATAACCCTCCTGTGTTTGCTTGTACTTTGGAAAAGTAGATGCCAAACAAGAGTGGGCCCAGGACTGAGCCCTGTGGGACACCACTTGTGACAGGCTTTGAGTCTGACATGGCGCCAGCAACTCTGACCCTGTGGGTTCTGTCACTCAGCCAGTTTGCAACCCATCTTGTGATGTATGGGTTAACATTTAAGCTGATGAGTTTTTCAATGATACCCGAGTGGGGTATTGTATCGAAGGCCTTCGCCAGATCGAGGTAGGCTGTATGGACTGCCTTTCCCTCATCAATGGCTTTGGTGACTGTTTGAAAAAGTCAACCAAGTTTAAAAGGCATGATCTGCCTTTGACAAAGCCAAACTGGGTTGGATCCAAAGTCTGCAAATTCCCTATGTCTTTATTTATGAGGTCCATTATGATCCTCTCCATGGCTTTGCAGATAAGGCTTGTCAAGCTAATGGGCGGTAATTTCCAGGGTCGGTGGAGGCACCGCCTTTGTGAAGTGGGACCACAGTTGCAGTGCGCCACTCCTGGGTACGTATCCAGAGGTAAGACTTTGATTAAACAGCTGTCCTAGCTGTGGGTTTAATTCCTCATTGAGTTCATGGAGCACACAGCCGGGGACACCATCTGGTCCCATGGATGCTGTGTTTTTTGCTTTGGACGGAGCAGTTCTCACTTGGGCGTTGGAGATTTTGGGGCTGCAATCGTTTGGTATAGATATCTCTCCTTTTGGGAAGTTTGCACTGAACCTGTCAGCCAGTATGTTGGCAATGTCTGTAGGATCAGTAATCTTCACATCATTTTGAACTAGTTCTGAGCATATCTGGGAGTTTCCTCCCAGGTTTCTAACATAGCTAAAGAAGGCCTTATGATTGTCTTTTGAGTCTTTAGCTATTTTTCTCTCAAAATTTGCTTTGGATGATTTTATGAGAGCTCTTAGTTTTTTACTTATAGTGATCAAGGGTGTCTTACCTTTTAAGGATTTTGCTCTATCTTGTAGTAGCTTCCTCCTTTTGTTGTAGAGTTTGTTTATGGCTGGGGTCCACCAGACTGGACGCTTGCCTTTGGTACAAAGAGTCTTTGTTTTGCTTGGGATTGCCTTATCCATGCAGTCCTGCAGGTGCTGGTAGAAGGCATTTGTAAGTGATTCAGCGGCTTGAGTACTGTTTTCCGCCAGCTCGGGGACCTTAAAGGAGATCACACTAGTCTTTAGAAGTGTGAAGTCGGCTTTAGAAGTTCTTTACTGTGGTCTTTTTATTTCAGGTGGGGTGGGATGAGGAACTCCAGCGAGATTAGTTTGTGATCTGATCTCACCAGTGAGGGGTATACTTCGGTGTTGTACATTGTGCTCCCATGTTCGTGATGATGAGATCAAGTATGTTATCTCCTCTTGTGGGGATGGTGACTAGTTGTTCCATGGCATTTGAGTTTATGAATTCCAGGAACTTTTGGGCTAGGGTGTTTGGGCTTGAGTAGTGTTCCCAGTCTATATTAGGGTAATTGAAGTCACCTAGTATGATGGTGTTTGGTGATACATTTATCCTCTAGTGTTTTCAGGAAGGCCATGTGAGGTTCCTGAGTTTGTGAGGTGGCCTGTAACATGCTACAATTTGCAGAGCAGTCTTGCCTATGGTTAATTGCACCTGGATGGTCTCCGATGCATCGTGCGTTGCCACCAGTCTTGAGGTGTGGGTGTCCTTGATGAATATGGATACCCCCCCTCCTTTCTTGGTATTGTCCGGATTTTGGGTCCGGAACGCATGGTATGAGGTAAAACCTGATAGTGCTGGTGTGCTCTCAGGAGCCTTGAACCAGGTTTCTGTCACAGCACAGACATCGATGTTCTCCATACTGAGAAGGGCCTCGAGTGCATGCATTTTGAGATTTAGACTTCTGGCATTGAGCAGCATTACCCTTAGTTTTTTTCCTTTTTTGTGTTCTAGGGTGGTAGGTTTAGAATTTGAGCCTTGCCTAAAAAAGGCACTATGGGGGTGGCAAGAGCCTTTGCCAATATCCGGAATCCCAGGGTGACAGGTGCAAGCTGTCCCTTGCAGCGTGGCTTGTCCAGCATGTCATCCCAGGCAGACAGACACTGGATCCCCTTTGAATGACACCAGAAATTAAGCCAATTGTTAAAGCTGATCATCTTATCTCTGTATTGTGGCATCATTCTTGGTGAAGGTAGGATACTGCTCAAGGTCAGGGCCATACCTGCCTGGGCTACATAATCAGAGAGCTCCTCAATGTCTCTTTTCATGTAGTCCAAGGAGGTACGTCTCAGGTCGTTTACACCAGCGTGGACAATGACTGAGTCATATTTGTACCTGCTGTTGAGAGACCTGAGTGATTGCGTTATGTGGCGGATTCTAGCGCCTGACAGGCAGCTTACTGTGACCTTCTCCTTACTCAGTCTGGTGAGCGGGACGTCAGTGTGTCTGACTATGGAGTCACCAATGACTAGTGTGTCTGGCATTGTGTTTGGCCTTAAGGGCTGTGACTGTTTGACACTTGAGGTCTATGTGTTGCAGGTGTTGTGTTCTGAGATGGTGGTTGTTTGGGTGTCTGCTTTGGTGGCCTCTGCTGTTTTGGTAGATTTTTGATCAGAGCCTCCGAGTATGTCTTTGTGTGTTTATGTGTATGATTTGAGGTTGTGATGGTACTATGTGAGACTGGGTCTATAGTGTGTGTGGTAACCTTCTCCTCCTGACTGGTCTTGCCAGTCCTATGTTGAGAGAGCTCAGCCTCCAGTTTGGCCGTATAGTTGCATCTCTCACATGTATTTGTGTTTTGTGGGAGGAGGAGAGGGTTGTCTGTGTACATGAGGCAATTGTAACATTGCCTCAATATTCCCAGGTTCACCAGTTGAGCAGGAGAGGACACTAGCAACTGATCCCTCGACATGCTAGAAGGACTAGACAAAAATACTTTAAAAGAGATTCCGGGGGACGTGGGTGACCGAGAAATGGGGGTTTGGCTTTTTGGGGTGCTATCTATAAGAGTGCCGTATCAAGGAAATAAGTACTGTAGGACCAAATGCTAGGTTAAACAGATAGAGAATAGTCTACTTGGAGTCAAGTAGAGATGATCTTTTTAGTTATTGGATACGCTGATTAGATCAGTAGTATAGTTTGAGGAAGGTAGTTTTAAGGGAAAATTTGAAGAGTGGACTTTAGGTAGCCCGAATAGTTTAAACCTGCTTAACCGCAGCTGCTCTAGTGTGCAACGGTGGCAATTCCGCGCTAACACGCGAATACCGCGTTTTATAGCAGGGGGCTGAAAAGAGCTAGGAATTGGCCCAGAACGACCAATGGACTACTAGTTACTGGCTGAAACCTTACCAAAACAGACAGAAAGGTTGCTCAGTGCTTCCCACTCCCACTGGTAAGCAAAGAAACTTCCCTCCTCCCAAGCAAGGCAATGAATCAGTAACAGGAACTAAAATACACAGCCCAGGGATCAGCAAATCTGAAACCGGACTACTCTAGTTCAGCAAGGCGGGAAAACAAGAGATATATATATATTTTTTTTTTGTTTTTGTTTTTTTAACACAGACAAGGAAAAATACAGTCAGTAAATGCTTTAAATGCTATAACTCGGCTAGCGCACTTTAGTGTGTAGCCTACAGAAACAATTAGCAACAATTACTATCTCTAAGTGCAGTAAACAATTAGCAACAATTACTATCTCTAAGTGCAGTAAACAATGTAACAATGCAGAACTTCCCAAAAACAGGCGAAATGCAGTCGCTAGCTTATTCACAGAGGTAAAGCCACAAAAATACTTATAATCAGGTAGAAAGTCACTCCTTTAGCTCTCTGCTGCTTGGAACACTCTGCAGGCCACCACGAGGATCTTGTGCTGAGTTGGTACAAGCTGGAAAACGCGCAAATACCGCGTTTTATAGCAGGGGGCTGAAAAGAGCTAGGAATTGGCCCAAAACGACCAATGGACTACTAGTTACTGGCTGAAACCTTACCAAAACAGACAGAAAGGTTGCTCAGTGCTTCCCACTCCCACTGGTAAGCAAAGAAACTTCCCTCCTCCCAAGCAAAGCAATGAATCAGTAACAGGAACTAAAATACACAGCCCAGGGATCAGCAAATCTGAAACTGGACTACTCTAGTTCAGCAAGGCGGGAAAACAAGAGATATATATATTTTTTGTTTTTGTTTTTGTTTTTTTAACACAGACAAGGAAAAATACAGTCAGTAAATGCTTTAAATGCTATAACTCGGCTAGCGCACTTTAGTGTGTAGCCTACAGAAACAATTAGCAACAATTACTATCTCTAAGTGCAGTAAACAATTAGCAACAATTACTATCTCTAAGTGCAGTAAACAATGTAACAATGCAGAACTTCCCAAAAACAGGTGAAATGCAGTCGCTAGCTTATTCACAGAGGTAAGAGCTAGGAATTGGCCCAAAACGACCAGGAGGGGATCAACAAGTGCATATTTGACACTGTTTATTAGGCAACCTAGTATATTGCCAGGATCCATGGAAGAAGTGGTTTTGCGAGTACCTGAAGGGCATGACCCTTGGTGATGGTTGGGGGAGGAGTGGCTTAGTAATGACCTGAGCTGTGGTGATAGTTCCAGGGAAAAGTTGACTACAAACTTGATATATTTTTTTAATTTTTTAACAAAACTAAAGAAAGACTTGTACTTATCCATTGTTGCAGATGCTAGCCTGTGTTCATGGAATGCATTGCTTGTCTTTACAGCTATCTTCAGTTTCTCAGTGTAATTTTATTATCTTCATGCTAAGGGTTCTAAACCTATATGATAATTTGAACATTTTCTTCCTTCTGTTTAAAACTTGCTCATATTGACTTACCACCAGGTTGGTTTATTTTCGAACACTAAGTGGCAGTACTGGATAAGGTAAAATCATGCACTTTAATGATGGTAAATATACATATATATATATATATATACATATATATATATATATATATAGGTTCCCTATTACGCTGTCACAGATGCAAGTTGTCGAATGCGTCTTTGTCAAACAGTAAAGCACAAAAAGGCAAAATAGTGAAGTGGCGTTTCAGTGAATTTTTTCCCTGGGAAAGAATTCGTTTTGCCACTTTCACTACTTTGATTTTTCGGCACTGTAGTGCAATCTCAGAGTTGGTATATTTAAGTAGGGGGGTGTGTGGGAAGGGTGAAGCCCCCCACTTTAAGTACTGTTTTACTGTTTTTTTTTTTTGGAACAGCGATTGTTTTCCATTGGAAAATAATCGCTGTTGTGAAGTTTCAGCGTTGTAAGCTTTCACTTGTATGGGGTCGATTATCTGTCGTTCGATCTTCTGAGCATGCCATATTATAATATAGACTATACATATATATATATATATATATATATATATATATATATATACACATATATATCTATATATAGCTATATATCTATTTATCTATATATATATATATATATATATATATATATATATATGTGTATGGAATCCGTACAGATCCCCGAAGACAAAATCACTGAAACTAATTTCGGTTTAGCAGACTTGCGCAGAAGTGCTTTTCACTAAAGAAGCACTTACGAGTAAGTATGCCTGTTTTCAAGACCGCACTATGGTGTGGATAAGGGAATATTCCCTTTTCCTCAAAGTAGTGCTGTCTCGGAGTGAGAATATTAAAGTAGGGGGGTGCAGGGGGCAAAGCCCCCCTGCATAAACGTAGTTTTCTTTTATTATTATTTTTTTTTTTAGTATATATTAACAAAAGCGCTTTTTCAGTAAAAGCACTTTCATTAATATATGTTTGGTAATTATGGATTCAGGACTTTGCACATTCGTGCATAAGTCCTAGATCCATATATATCTATATATATATGGGTCTACTGAGACAACGACGATTCACGACACGGAAGAGGAGACTGAATGACCGACAGGTAGGTTTACCGACCGAGATTCACCGACAGGAAAGACCGACAAAGAAATGTGATCGTGACATGTTGAGTGTCGACAGTTACGGAGTTAGGAGCGGTCAGGTAAGTGCGAAATTGTGGGATGTCGGGTTAGGATGTGGGACAGGTGAGTGTGTGTTTGTGTAGGTAGGGTTCGGGTTAGAAAGTGTGTGATAGTGAGGGACTGTAGTTTTGGGACGGGTTAAGTGAGTTAGGGTTAGGGTGCAGGTAGGTGAAGTGTGCGATGGTGTCGGTGCTTGGGTTAGGGGTGGGTAAGTGAGTTAGGGTTAGGTGCAGGTAGGTGAAGTGTCGATGGTGTCGGTGCTTGGGTTAGGGGTGGTAAGTGAGTTAGGGTTAGGGTGCAGGTAGGTGAAGTGTGCGATGGTGTCGGTGCTTGGGTTAGGTGGGTAAGTGAGTTAGGGTTAGGTGCAGGTAGGTGAAGTGTGCGATGGTGTCGGTGCTTGGGTTAGGGGTGGTAAGTGAGTTAGGGTTAGGGTGCAGGTAGGTGAAGTGCGATGTCGGACGTTAGGGTTAGGGTTAGGTTAAGGTTAGTGGATGTGTTGTTGTGCTTGTGTATTTGGCGTATTTGTGTGTGTTTTGTTGTTCGGTATGTTGCGGTGTGGTGTGTTGTCGGTTGTTTGGGGTCGGGATGTGTGTGTGGTGATTACGCTCGTGTATGAAAGTAGACCATATATATATACATACATATATATATATATATATATTTATATATATATATATATATATATATTTATATATATATATATATATATATATATATATATACATACATATATATATATATATATATATATATATATATATATTTATATATATATATATATATATATATATATATATATATATATATATATATATATATATATATATAGTTTACTATCAAAATCACGAATGTCAGAATATAATCCTGTCAAAAGAATATTAAAGTGCAGGGCAAAGCCCTGCATAAACGTAGTTTTCTTTTATTATTATTTTTTTTTTTAGTATATATTAACAAAAGCGCTTTTTCAGTAAAAGCACTTTCATTAATATATGTTTGGTAATTATGGATTCAGGACTTTGCACATTCGTGCATAAGTCCTAGATCCATATATATCTATATATATATATATATATATATATATATATATATATATACATATATATATATATATTTTTATATATATATATATATATATATATATATATATATACATATATATATATATATATATATATATATATATATATATATATATATATATATATATATATATATATATATATATATATATATATATATATATATATATATATATATATATATATATAGTTTACTATCAAAATCACGAATGTCAGAATGTAATCCTGTCAAAATTCCAACTGAAAATGCTGATGTTCTGCATATTAATTAGCTGATATTGTTGAATCAAAATAGCACAGATTTTGAATTTGGTGGTTTTCAATGTCAGCCATAAGTCTATAAGTCTCTTACCTGCTATGACTTACCTGCCTGCTTTTCAACAGTACAAATGGATGCAGTTCAGTATTGCACAATGGTGAAATTCACGTTTTTGGAGGGGAGGCAAGCCCCCCCTTTACCCTGCTGTGGGGTGCTACTCCCCCACACCCCTGCAAATTAAATATTCCAACTGCGAGATCACACTATAGTGAAGAAAAGGATAAATTTCCCAATCTGTACTGTACCGCAATCTCTATTCATAACATCAACCACATATAAGTCAGTGGCTTTTGCCTCAGAGAACACACGCAGAATTGAAGTTCAGCAATAAGGGAATCAGCCAACTGACATTCAACATTCCCTTAGTTGCAGAACCTTCATTCTTCATTTTGATACTAAACATATATATATATATATATATATATATATATATATATATATATATATATATATATCAATATATACTTCTCTTGTTGAAAAACATACTTCTTTGAACAAGAGAAAGCCAAGATTCACTTTAATGAACGTGCACTTAACTGAAAGTGCATTTTCGTGAAAATCAGTTTACTGAAGCACGATACAGTGTGGATAAGGAAATATACCCTTTTCCCACTGTAATGCGATCTTGGAGTTAGTAGAGGTCCAGTCCAAAAAAGTGAAACGTATTTGTGCAGGGGGGCAATATATACTAACTCCGAGATTGCACTACAGTGGAGAAAAGGTATATTTCCTTATCCCCACTATGTCATGCCTCAGTAAACTGATTTTCAGGAGAGTGCACTTCTGGTTAAGTGTACTTTCGCTAAAGTGGGTCTCGACTTTCTCTAGTTCAAAGAAGTGTGTTTTTGAACAAGAGAAGTAGACCCATATATATGTTAAATGTTCGAACATCCAAAATGTCGAAAATTACATGGTCGAGACCAACTGTTCAACATTTGGATGTTCGAACATCAAATAAAAAAAAAAAGTAAAAAAAAAAAAAAACACTTTAACAGCATAAGCAGGGGGCAAGCCCCCCTGCACCGCCCACGTGGGGCCTGCATCCCCCACACTGCCCCTACTTAAATATACCAACTCCGTGACTGCACTTCAGTGCAGAAAAGAGAAATTCTCTCTATCTGCACCATATGGCATCGTTGAAAGTCTAAATTCGAACACTCAAAATTTCAAACGTTTGGTCTCAACCATGTAACGTTCAAAATTTTGAGCATTCAAATATTTGTCAGGTACTCTATTCACAGTTATTTAAATTAGTATTGAAAAAGCCTTAGTAAAGGCAAAATCACAATCTGCTTTGTTTGTTTGTGGATTCTCCTTTTAGAAATAAATTCCATATATACAGTACATATAGATATATATATATATATATATATATATATATATATATATATATATATGTGTGTGTGTGTGTGTGTGTGTGTGAGACTAAATATATATATATATATATATATATATATATATATATATATATATATATATATATATATATATAGGGTTATGCTAATATGATCAAATCCTGCTGGTACTTCAAGATGCACTTTTGTTACTTTGGTCAGCTTAATCTTTAGTTGACTAGTTTAATGATATTGTAACTTACAAATAATAGTGTGGATGATATTAAATTTATGGAATTGCAGTATTATGGAGTGCTGCTAGCTGAAAGGCTTTGTATTTTGGTGCTACTAGTGTTTTTTGTGGGATGTACCTGTGGAATGCTGCATTGGGAGAGGTGGTATTAGTGTTTAGGATCACAGAACAGTGTGGGTAAGGTAGTTTCCCCTTGAATGCACTGTGATTTTGTTGCAGAGGTAGTGCATATATGCACTTGTGGGAGTGGAGACGTACAGTCCCTAACAGCTTAAAAATTCAATGGATCAGGAATCAATGTATTTTTTGGATGCATATATTCCCAAATTAGTTGTCATTAGATTAACTGCCATAAACACCTATATGTGTGTGTGTGTGTGTGTGTGTGTGTGTGTGTGTGTGTGTGTGTGTGTGTGTGTGTGTGTGTGTGTGTGTGTGTGTGTGTGTGTGTGTGTGTGTGTGTGTATGTAGACTACATTACATCCATTTCATTTGTTAAGCAAAGACTTGCTGATTGCAGAGGTTAGCAAGTGCTGTTATAGTTGATTTGGCTTTTGTTGACTATAGGAAATTATTGGAAGATTCACTGTGGTCTCAGTTATCTGACATTGGATTTAGTATATTTAAATATATGAGTGTGGGGGTGGGGCTTCCCTACATCAAATGTTATTTTTGTTATTTTAATTTTGTTGAATTAGATGTCTTTGTTTTGTAGACTTCTTGATATGGATCATGCCAGGAAGCCTGTAGGATACCATGATTGTGGACTTATTTATCCAATAAGTTTCCCTTATCTCTGTTTTATTAAATATATCAACTCAAATAATAAAAGGCTGGAAAAAAATGGAAGACACATTAAACAGATATTCAGATAAGGTGATAAAACTGCAAAACTCAAAGGTTGAAATGAAGAAAAGGCTGGCTGAATATGAAACTGCAAAAGAAGAGATGTTTAAAAAATAGAATTAGAGGACAGAGCACATAGAGAAAACCTAAGGTTTTCTGCTGTACCAGAGAAGTTGGAAGGAACAGACTGTAATAATGTTATGAAAGCACAGATAAGCAACTGGACTGGTATTCCACAACAGGAATTGTTAACTTGCAAGAGCACATCATGCGCATGCTCCAAATCTGGTTATGAGAAAGCAACCTAGACTTTTAATAGTAAAGATGCAGTCTTACCAGCAGAAAGAATTGATTGTGACAAAACTGTGGTAGAAGGACAAAGTACTAAAAGTGGGAGACAACGGAGTGTTTGTGGAGAACGACTAATTTATGTACACCAGGCAGAAGAGGAGTAAATTTATTCCATTATTCGGGAAATATCGAGAAGCAGGAATGATATTCAAAATGCTGTACCCAGCTATCTTCAAAATGTTTTCCCTGGAGGGACAAAATAATTTTTTGATGAATTCATGCTAGTAGGAAATACAAAAGTTTGTCCAACAACAAAGTGAGCTGTGAAACAGAAGGAAGTTCTGCTTCTTGTTGTGCCAGTGAAACCTTTTCCAATATTTCAATGGAAGATGTTTGAGATAAGGAAAAAAAACATAAGAGTTGATTAGAAGAATTGAGAGTACATTGCAAGTGAAGCAGAGACAGGATTTGAAAAATGGAGATAAACAGGACTAAAACCAGTAACTTTTTGAAACTGACAAATGTGGGCTTACAAAGCAACAATTATATTTGGGAAACATGATGGAACAAGAAAATCTGGGAATATTGGACTTTCTTGGATTTAATTAACTTATGGGGGAGTGTAAAGCATATGCCCTACTTCATGTCATTAATGTTTGGAGAATAAAACCAGTAACGTGGAAACTGACAAATGTAGGATTACAAATCAATAATTATATTTGTGATACATGACAGAACAAGACAATCTGGAAATATTGGACTTTTTTGGATTTTTTTTAAACTTATAGGGGAGTGTAAAGCATATGCCATACTTCATGTCATTAATGATTAGAAAACTACTTAGGAGAGAGGATGGGGGATGGAAAGTTAACTGTAAGTAAAACAGTTTTTTTATTAATGGTACTGTGTTGTAGGAGGCTTTTATTTTAATTGCACATGATTTTCTTTGCATGCCATAAAGTAATGTTTTTCTCAGGAAGAAGAAGAAGAAGAAGAAGAAGAAGAAGAAGAAGAAGAAGAAGAAGAAGAAGAAGAAGAAGAAGATCTGTTTAAAAAAGCATGGCAAAAAATAGTGCACTTTTTCTCATTCTTGCACATAGGAATGGCTGGGTTAAGGCCCTTGGCTTAATCTAGTAACATGTTTTAAGAGAAAGCAAGTAAATGAAAAAGAATATTGAATATTATAAGGCTTTTTTCTAGTAAACAAATGCATGCTTGGCAGTTTTGTGTCTAGTTCTCATGTCTCTAGGACACAATCTGATAAAGAGAAATGGCTTGGAGAAAATGTTTTCTCAAAGCATTCAAGTGTTTTCCCAGCTGAGAAAGCTATACAGACAAGAGAAAGCCAGACAGCTCATAGTAGAAGTACAGGCTGTACCATGCATCTTAGCATGGATAACCTTTGTTTTAGGTTATCTCAGTTATGTGTGTGTGTGTGGGGGGGGGGGCTGTCAGTTTGGAAAATGTGTTCCTATTAGGAGGGTAAAACTTCAATATTTGAAGATGTACATAGTTTTTAAGTTATTATTAAGTTACTTGATTTTAGGAGTGTATTGGGAGTATGTTTGTTTGTTTTTTTGTTTGAGGGCTTTCAATAAAACAAAAATGTTTTGTAGGATGTTACATAGGCTCAAATGGATATGATAAGAAACACCTGCATAAAAGATCAATCTGCCAAACAGTATATGGATATAACACAAAAGCTGGAACTAGACATTTATCAAAAATGCTGTTATACATAAAAGGTGGGGATAATAACTTTTCAAGACAATTATGCTTTCTGTAATATCTTTAAATGTCAATGGTCTCCCAGATAAATACAAAAAAGAGTAGTGAACTATATTAAAAAATATAGAGTGCAAATAGCTATGCTACAGTAGACACGCTTGGAAAAAAATGAACATATAAATCTGATAAAGAAAGGTTTTCAGGATAGTTATTCAGCAGAATACCTGGGGCAAATCAAAAGAGTAGTACTTATATGGATTGCAAGAGGAGCTCAAATAGTGAAAGTACAGGATAAAAAAAATTAACAATGATAGATTTGTAGTACTAGGGGGGCTACTGGCAAAGGAGGAGGATTACACTGGCATGTATTTATATTCCACTGAAAACTGCTGTAATGGATCTCAAGAAAATTCTGGGAGAAATAATCAGCTTTCAGCAAGGAATATTACTTAAAGGTGGGGACTGGAATTTGACTTGCAACAGTGAAGATGTGCCAGGGTGTTCCCAGAAGGGAAATATAACAAAGGAGGGTAGATTTTTGAAGAAATTCATGAAGATATTTGGCATGGAACATGTGAATTCAGTGCTAGGAATTCAGGGTGAATTTACATATTATTCCCCAAAATACAAACACTGGGCTAGGCTAGATAGAATTTACATTTCACAAGAACATGTGCATTTAATTGAAGGTGCTGATATAGGTTCATAGGTTCATAGATTACTACTAAGCTAACTGCCCTTGCGAGCCATTTTAAGCCTAGCCAATTATCCCTTGTGAGACTCAAACCCTGCACCTTGTGTTTGTAAGGCAAACACCTTAACCATTAGGCCACCCTCCCAACCCCAATAAGTATTTCAGATCATGCACCAATAATATCTAAAATAAAATACAGGTTAATGATATAAAAATGAGACACTGGTTCTTTCTCACTTATATATTGAAATAAGAGGAATTAAAGGAATGGATAATGGAAATTATTCAGGCGCTATTAGAGAAGATACACTTTCTTTTGAAAATATAGCTAGAGAGTGGGATAAAAGTAAAGTGGAGTTTCAAAATAGGGTGGGAATAAAAGAAAGGGAGATATGGTTAAGAAGTAACAGGAATTATTTAGAGGGACTGGCAAATGTTAAAGCATTGCAAAATAGGGAGATTCCCACAGAACAAAAAGAGGAGCAACTGCAGAATGCTAAACCGAAAATAAGAGGTTACCTCAATAATATGCATGAGTTTAGAAAGATTGCTGTTAAGCAACTGTTTTTGATAACAACTCTAAGACACAAAAACTTTTAGCACAACAACTCAGGCAACAGAAAGAAGAAGGGGCTGTCACCAATCTTAGGGAGCCTATAACAAGGAAGATAACAAGAGATCCTGGAGAAGTATTAGTCATATTTTGGAAATTCTATGAAAGTCTGTATAAAGCAGAAAAATATGTAACTCAAGAAAAGGTACAAATGGAAATTTTTATGGAAGAATTAAATATGTCAAGGTTAGAGGTAGAGAAGGCTCAGTTACTAACATAATAGGAGGAGATGGGATAAAAATGGTGATGTATAACCAATCTACAGGAAAATTCCCCAGGAACAGATGTTTTTCCTGTGGAAGTTTGGAAGCTAGGAGGGAAAAAACTGATAAAGATCTGGAAGGATTTGTTTAACAGTATTTTAAGAGGAGGAGAATTACCACCATCCCGGAAGAAAGCGGTGACAGCTGTAATACCTAAAGAGGGTAATGATCCATCAGATCCTGCTTCATACAGACCCATTTTAATGCTAAACCAGGATTATAAAATGCCTATGTCTATAATAACTAACAGAATGGCAAATGTGATGCCAAAATTGATATATATGTATTCATGTGGTTTTGTGGGGGGTAGGCAAACATTTGACAACATTAACAGAACATTGATCCAGAGGGAAGCAGAGTATAAGAAAATACCACTGTTATTGGTGGGTCTTGATGCAGAGAAAGCATTTGACAAAGTAAGCTGTGACTTTATGAACAGGGCAATGGAAGCATTTGCCTTCTGTCTTTTGACTTTTCCCAGTTAGGGGTTGCCACAGTGGAACTCCAGTCTGCTAATGATCGGTGGTGAATTTTTACAGTGTCCAGTTGCTAGCCCGGCACCCAACCTTCAAAAAAGGCACACCCACACATGCTCACACCTACCTGCACGTCTTTAAATTCACTCAACCACAGGGAGAATATGCAGATTCCACACAGAAGGCACTCCAATCGAACTGGAGAACCTCTTGCTGTGAGGCGACAAGGCTAACCACCGCACCTTACAAAAATCTTTCAGCTTTTCCCGGTTAGGGGTCGCCACAGCAAAACTCCAGTCCGCTAATGATTGGCAGTGAATTTTTATGATATTGAGTTGGCAGCCCGGCACCCAACCTTCAAAGAAGGCACACCCACACACACACTTGCACCTACCTGCATGTCTTTCAATTCACTTGACTGCAGGAAGGGCATGCAGACTCTGCACAGAAGGTACTCCAGCCGAGAATCAAACCGGAGAACCTCTGGCTGTGAGGTGACAGCACTAACCACTGCACCACTGCAGCCACACCATCCGATGCATTTGCATTTCCTGATAAAATTATAAAGTTGATTAGGAGGATATATGAGGGATTGCAGGTGACAATTAAAATGCTTGGGTTCCTCTCTGATAATTTCTGATTCAGCAGAGGAACTGGGCAGGGGTGTCTTCTTTCCCCTTTGTTATTTGCATTATATTTAGAAGCTTTGGCAAAGAAACTAAGGGAATCAGAAATTCAAGGATATAATTGGTATGGCAGTCAAAAAAGCTGGCTCTGTTTGCAGATGATATTATTTTGTACAAGGCAAAACCATAAAGGGACATTAAAGTGTTGTGGAACATTTTGAGACAGTTTCAGATATTTTTGGGTTGCAAAATTAATGAAGCTAAAAACAAAGGTAATAGCAGTAAATTATGTACCCAGACACAAATTGGTTCAGCAATATTCTTATTTATGGGGACTTGATAAAATGAAGCATTTAGGAGTATGGATTAAAAATTATTCCAGAACAGCTAAGGATATGTGGGAAAGGACTAAACAAAAGATAATAAAAAAACTGAACATGGAAGCTCTGTTATGTGGATATGAATAGTAAGATACAAGCAGTTAAAATGCTTTTAGCCCCTTTAGTTTTATACACAGGTCAGGCATACTTTTATTAATTAGAGGAGAAGTTGTGGATAGCAATTATAAAGAGATGAAGGATTTTTTTCTGGGAGGGAAAGATAGCAAGAGTCAAGTGGGATAAGCTGATTCATCTAATTCAACAAGGCAGTTTGGGATCACTTGATTTGAAGGGGTACTTCAGACCAACACAGTTAAGGCTCCAGTGCATAGCACAAGCAGGAAACTATAATTCAAAGTGGAAGGAGATGATGATGAAGCAGGGGAAAGCTCAAGAAACAAGGAGAGACTGGGATGTTGGATGTAGACCTTTAAGGAGAATAACAATAATCATACAGCATATTATATTCATAAAGTAGCAGAAAGTATGCTAAGAACTTAACAAACAGAGGAATGGAGAAAGGAGATTCTGCTGATAGGGATGCCTGTAATTAAGGATACAGGCAATAGTCAAGAGGGGGCTAGATATTATTGGTGAAAACTGGCAAAGGAACCAAGGTATTGCGAGCAAATAACTAGAGAGGGAAATATAATAGAATGGGAAGACACCAAGAATTTATTTGGACTGCAGGTTAGAGATTGCCTTCCATATCAAGGACTGATATCAGAATATAGACACAGAGAAAGAAATAGGAGTGTCCTAACAAAAGACCAGCACTGGTAGAGTTTTTAGTAGAATCTAGAACAGAAGCTTTTGTTAAAAAGGAATAATTAGTGTAGCATACAAAATATTGCATAACTATAAGAATCAATCAGAGGAGGTTAGAAAGGATTAGGAAGAGGGACTGGATAAGGAATTCACAAAGAAGCAATGGGGGATATATGTATGTTTCCCAAATATGCAACTCAGTCTAGAATATTTAGGATCTTTGCTTGGAAGTGTATACGTAGGTATTTTTATACCCGAAGTAGACTCCAACAAATTTTTCCTCAGGTAGACAGGGGATGTTGGAGGTGTAATGGGAAAAAAAGATGTAACTGGGAACATATTTTCTGGGAGTGTAAAGAGTTGGCAGACTTTTAAAGATTCCCTGCAGACTGCTCTGTCAGAGATACTGGGTGAGTAAATTCATGTAACTGAGGAAATTGTTTTTGAGCTGTGATACAGAATTGGAATTTATTAGTCATAGTAAGGCCTTACTAAGTCTAATTATGGTGGCTTGCAAAAAAGCAATTACTAGAAAATGGAAATCAAAGTCTAAACCAACTTTACTAGAACAGAGATAAAACAACTGTAACTGGGATTTTTAGAAAAGGGTAGGAGCAAATTACATAGGAAAAAAATGGGAATTGTGGGAACAATACATGAAGAGGAGGAATGAGGTTTAAAAGAAGGCAGGGTTTAAATGAGCTATATAATGTTTGACTGACAATGATTGGACAGATTATAAGTGAGTTTGCAACTACAATTGTGTCAACATGGTTTGTAATGTATAATGTTTGCAACTGAAATTATGTCAGTATGGATTGTTTTCATTTATATAAATGTAAGATTGTTTATGTCATATGTGATAATTTAATAAAGATGTTTCTTGTTTTAAAAAATATGAAATGGCACGTGACTGAGTGTTGCTACTTTGTAATAGAATATTGGGTGTTAACAGATAGAATAGTGCAGATAGTTAGAGATGCTTTGCAATTTCTTCAAAGAGATGATGAGTTAGTTAAAGTTTTCCTTAGTACAGTTTATTATAGAAGAGATAAAATTTTAAATGACAATTTAGTTAACAGCAATTACAGAAGTTACCAAATGATATAGGATCTTTGCTTGGAAGTGTATACATAGGTATTTTTATACTCCAACTAGACTCCAAAGAATTTTTCCTCAAGTAAGCAGGGGTTGAAAGGGTGGCCTAATGGTTAAGGTGTTTGCCTTACAAACACAAGGTGCAGGGTTTGAGTCTCACAAGGGATAATTGACTAGGCCTAAAATGGCTCACAAGGGCAGTTGGCCTAGTATAATCTATGATAACATGTCAGCACATATCAGATGGAGTGGGCAAATTTAAATGTAATAGTTGCACTGTACGCCCATTTGTAAATTGGAAGTTTGAATATATAAATGGTAAGAGGGCAGATATTAGAAGTAAATACACAAGAAATACAAGCATCATGAATTAAATGTCCTGCAGGGGACCTTCCCACCCTGCACACTTACTTTACATGTCAGGAGCACTATCTATGGCCTTTTTTTCCACTGGCTTAGAAAGTTGAGATGGCACCTGTTCAAATCACTATAGTAGTGTCTGCACTGCTCATCAGAGTGGTACATACATATCAGTAGCAGCAATCAGTACCTTGACATGGCTGTGCAAGGCATCTACTTTATACTGAAAACTTCCATAAGACTCCCTCAGCAGGTGCTCCCAGTTGTCTCTGTCCATCAGATAGAGAGATATTTTGTTCTTTCTTGTTGAAATACCAGTGGAGAGCCCTGCCATCCTCAGTGTCTTCAGAAGCCATAGCCATGCAGCAGGTCACAATATAGTGAAAAGCGGTTGCCTTCTCACATGCTTGTATGCTACTGTCAATACATGATGTGCAGTTTTGGGCACCTTATTAATATGGTACCACAGCAGCTTACCACAGATATACATGGTGTGGCAGGATTGTGATAGGATGTAAAGTATGCCATGTATGGAGTGCAGTAATAGTGCAATATCTACATATGCTTCTATTTTTGCAGTTTGGAGTCCCTACAGACCATAAAATTACAAATAGTTTTTCTCATGTTCTACTGGGGGTCATTGACCCAACCACACATGCACATTTTGCCTTGAATGTGCACATGAGCATGCACACTATGTAATGAGCCTTGTAGAGAGGCTTCCTTGAAGTGCTGGATGAGGTAATAGTGCAATTCAGGAACATTTGCAGTAAACAGGCTTATTGGCATCAATGACCACACTAGGATCCTCAGAACTGTGTTATAAAAACAGCTGCAGCTATTACTGTGTTCATCACATTACAGAGGTTTGCTACAGAGAAGCTTGTAGAGTGACTGAGAAATTGTTGGAGCTGAAACTCTTGTCAGTTGCACAACCACTCATATGAAATAAGTGACTGAGGTGTGCTGTCTGAGCATTATTGTTACTGCTTTCTTTATATGCTGTTATCTTTTGTTTGCTGAGCTACCTAAAACTGTGTTGATATATGAAGTAGAAGTACAGGATGTAGCTGGCAACAGGTGAAATCAGTCTGGGGTACTATGGACAGGGGCATGAGTTTCTGGATAGACACTAGCACGTGAGGCTACATCGTTGTTTAATGGCAAAGCAGGAAATCTTGATGTGTGATATAATATCTGAAACACATAGGCTTTGGTTTAGGCCAAGAACTGTGTGTCCTACTCACTGCTGATATCTTAAGTCTTGTGAAGTGTCTATTTGATTCTGTGTACCTCACATATGCTGCCATTATACTATCGTATCATGTAAGGGAGGGTTACAGCTGTCCAGCAGGCAGTTCTCTGTGGGAGTCTTTTGAGTAGTATAGGTTTGTTTATGGAGGCACAGTAAGACATTTGCTATATTTTTTCCATTATAAAGGGTTGTCAATTGCACTTACAATGGCAGTCATGCTGGAGACCTTGTAGCCCACATGCCATTTAGAATAATCTCCTTTGACAGTCTGCAGCTGTAGGGAAAGTATGTGTGTCTTTATAGATGGAGGTGAAAGTGGGACTACACAATCATTAACTAATTCTGCTAGTCTGGTAATGCTACACAGGGTTTTGTAGCAATCACCAATGTATTGACTGCTTCAGGTAGCACTGTAGAGGAGGTTGATCCTTAGACTTCTGTAGCATGTACAGGCTTCTACATTTGTATAATGGTGTAATATGTCTGGACTGGGACTAATGACGGGGGGCCTCCTTACTTACCTGCATAAGAAGACATATTTATATAATATTAATGAATTTCACTGACATCCTAAAGGATGTCTTGATCTAGGCCTCAGCCTACTGCTGGGCTGCACATAGATTAATATCAGGGGTCATATATAACATTGGGGTACACTGTGGAGGTGGACATACTGTTGTAGACATACACTTGTGAAAAATTGGCAAAGACAAACTGCGGAAAAAACAATTATAGGAGCGCCAAGTAGTCCAAACAAGCCAACAAAGCCTTAACGCACTTTTATTACCAATATAAAACAGCGTTTTCGCTACCGCAATGAAGTAGCTTCCTCAGAGGCAAAAAAACAGTAAAAAAGGCGCCAAGCAGTTTTATACTGAATGCACCTTCAATCAATTAAGGTGTAACAAGGAAATTGTATAAACGACAACACTTCCCTACTTTTAAAACACATATACATGTAAATAATCACTGACATTTTCAATCTTTATATAAGTAAAACCTTTCAACCAGTAAAGGCAATTTAGATAACAATATGAAATACAATTATATTAAAATATAAAAGTTAATGAATAATAACAAATGTATAATGAAATAAAATGAAATAAATAATCCTCTCTGCACATTTCTATAACCTACCAACTTTTAATCTAACGTAAAAAAGACCTGTATTTTAAAACTGGGGCAATGTTACAGCTCTCATTTAATCCTGGGAGGTTGTAAGCATCAAGCTTAAGTTGCCATTCCAACTCTGAAATCTCTAATAAAAGAGAAGTGGGACCACCCCTAATAGATCTATATGTACAATCAATTCCCATAAAAACAAAGTTATGGCCAGGGTTGATCTCTACATGTTTCGCTAGGGCATTTTCACTTTTATTATTCCTGATGGCATAACAATGTTGGTATATGCGCTCCCTGAATTTTCTGTCGGTTTTACCGACGTAAAAAGCAGGGCAACAAACACAGAAAGCCACATATATAATAGATTTAGTTTCACAATTTATTTTACTGTTGATTTCATTTTTTTTGTGGCCTATATTGAAAGGATTCCCTGTGCGTACTACATGGCACCAGTTACATGCTCCACAGCTGAAACAGCCTTTGGTTCTATGAAAAAGTTGACTAGATTGGTTTCTTTGTAATAATTCTTTTATGTTATTGCCCCTTTTGTATGTAATTCTAGGTTTTACCCCTAACTTCTCTACCAAAAAAGAATTATTGGTAATAAAATACCAATTCTTTTCAATGATTTCCGAGATTTGCCTTGAGTCCAAGTTAAAAGTTGTTGTAAAACTCAAAGAAAACTCCTGGGTGAGTTTCTCCGAGCTAATAACCATAAGGGACTCAGTGGTTTGAGACTCACATGTGTTGTCAATACACTCAGATGGAATGATTCTTTTTTCATGAATTAAAGGTCTAAAAAAACCCCTTGACCTCTTTGTTGTAACCTCTACAACTAACTCTTCTATAATAAACCGTGGATAACCACGGTTAATGAAAAAATCTGTTAGTAAGACACATTCATTTTCAAAATCCTTCAAGTCGCTACACATTCTAACCGCCCTGACCAATTGACCCTTGATGATAGCTCTTTTCAGCTTAAAAGGGTGGGCGCTTGTATAGTGTAAAAAAGAGTTGACATACGTCTCTTTACGAAAAATAGATGAAACAAATCTTAAATTAGTTAAATCCTTTTTAAGTTTGACGTCCAGGTAATCAATCTCTTCAACAGCGAATTTGAAGGTGAATTTGAGAAAAGGGGTTGTTTGGTTGAGAAAGTCCACAAGCATTTGTGCTGCTTGTTCATCCCCTTTAAAAAGGATGAAAATGTCATCCAAAAACCTGGTGTAGTAACCGATTTTCTCCTTCCAAACTGGGTGCTTGAGAACAAACTCTTTCTCCCAGTAAGCCATAAACATGTTGGCCACGATGGCACCACAAGGGGAGCCCATCGCTACTCCACGTTTTTGGATATAGTAATCCTTCCCAAAAATGAAGAAGTTCGAAGACAAAACTATATCCAGGAGCTCTGTAATATTATTAATTTCATTTCTAGGGGCTTTAAGTTCCATCAAAAGTAGTTCCAACCATTCGATGGCCTCTTGGTGTGGTATAGAGGTATATAAGTCGACTACGTCGATTGTTAGAAAATTATAAGAACTTTCAAAACCAATGTCATTAATACTTGTTAAAAAGCTCCAGGAATCTTTACAAATGCTTGGGACCAACTACAAGTACTTGGACAATAAGAAGTCAATGTATTTTACAAGGGCAGTCATGCAGGAGACCTTGTAGCCCACATGCCATTTAGAATAATCTCCTTTGACAGTCTGCAGCTGTAGGGAAAGTATGTGTGTCTTTATAGATGGAGGTGAAAGTGGGACTACACAATCATTAACTAATTCTGCTAGTCTGGTAATGCTACACAGGGTTTTGTAGCAATCACCAATGTATTGACTGCTTCAGGTAGCACTGTAGAGGAGGTTGATCCTTAGACTTCTGTAGCATGTACAGGCTTCTACATTTGTATAATGGTGTAATATGTCTGCACTGGGACTAATGATGGGGGGCCTCCTTACTTACCTGCATAAGAAGACATATTTATATAATATTAATGAATTTCACTGACATCCTAAAGGATGTCTTGATCTAGGCCTCAGCCTACTGCTGGGCTGCACATAGATTAATATCAGGGGTCATATATAACAATGGGGTACACTGTGGAGGTGGACATACTGTTGTAGACATACACAGTATGACATTGTAAGGATGGTTGCCATACAATGGTAGACCAAAGCACTGCTGGACCAGTGGCATTTCCATTACTCATGGGATGGATGTAATGATTTAATAACACTGATACTCATTCACAGTTTAGGTAGAGTCAGTATATGTGCTGCTGAGGCCATAGACTTATAGAACAGATGATATGATCCAGATATATCTGTCTTTCTGCATAGTTTCCTTTGCAGAGTAATGCATCCCTCTGACATATCTCAAAGGAACAACAGAAGCATACTGTACTGTCAGCTGCTGCAAAGAAAGCAGCCATGTAAGTGGCTTGTGTGACACTGTGAGTGGCACATAACAGGGATCATGTGAACACTGGATATAGTTGTATGCTGCTGAGGCATGCGTATACAGTCTGTGATATGCCACCAGCTTATACTTAAATTTCTTTCATATTGCAGGTAGACATACCTGACACTGATAGACACTGTCAGTGTAAGTTCTCCCAGGCAGAGAATGAAATCGTACTACAGACACTCTGTGAGGATGGTCAGTGGATTCTCTGGAGTGTGAAAACTAATGGGGTCTTTTGTGAGCATGTCTGGTAGGACCTTTTGGAGCAAATCAATGTACAGTCAGTGATCAAAACTAGAAGATATGAACAGGTTCAGAGTTGGATCACAAACACAATTATACAAGCCTATGCTAAAGTTCATGGGTGGGGGTCAGCCAACAGTCACTATTAGCAGACAAGGAGCAGTTCCTGACATCTATGTCTGTGGGAACAGATAGTTCTGTTACAGGTTCATAGGCTTATAGGTATATACTAGGCTAACGACCACCAGGGTATTTACAAGCCTAGCCACATAACTCAATCCAACATAAACTAATCCAATTGCGTCCCCTTGTAAAATGTATGTATTAATTGAAGGGGCATTTTTGCTAGGAAGGCTATGTTAGGAGGTTGCTAAAAAGTTATGTGGATGGGTATGTTAGGGAATATTTACTGTGTTCCTCTGTTTCTAAGAGACACAAAGGCCAGCCTGGGGATGAATTTATGATTACTCATCCAATGTTAGTTAGGGAATATTTACAATCAGCCTGTGTCTATAAGTGACATGGGGGCCAACCCAAGGATGGATTTACGATTTCCAATTTAATGATCAAGGTTACATTTGAATAGGGTTAGGGATGGAGTCTGCTTCATATGGATGGGGAGACTATCCTTTGAGAAACATATCTGTCTCTCCAGCATGTTCTATTTATATTGAAAGCAAAGTTCAAATCCCCAGAGCTAGTGTTTCTGGTATTGCTTGGTTTGTGGCTATGCAAAAGCTTCATCAGGGCTGGATCTAAAGGTTGCCTTATATGCCAAGCACAGATTGTCTCTCAACAATTTGTAGGAGACCGAGTATAGAGACAGGGCTCTAAGGCAGTATCTACAGGAAAATGTGCTAATATCCTAGATTTTCTTGGCAAGGAACCGGTGGGCATTCCAACCTTTGCATATTCCTAGTCAGGTACATGCCAAAGGGGGCATTGTACTCAATTATGGGTTTGATAAGGGCTGAGTGGAGTGGCATTATAATTTCCTTGGACCTGGATGCCATACCCTTATTTTAAGTTGGGCAACACGGAATTATTTTTTTACTACCTTGACTACATGTTGGGCAAAGGCCAGATTGCTGTCTACATATGTTCCCAGATCTCTAACTACTGAGTCAACTCTCGGGGGTATCTTATCAATGGAGAAATTTGCCACTGTTTTTATCCACAGTTGAATAATGGAATTGGGTCCAGAACTACATGGACCCCCTCAAATATCAGTTGGTGGTGCTCCAGGTGAGCATGTCATAACATCTGGGCTATCTGTGCTACCCATCTGACTCAGGGACAAACAACTAATGCACATGCCTTCTTTGTTGTTACATGGGCATTACAAATAAAGCTACACTGTCAAGTAAAGGTATGTTAACTTGATATCTTCCATAGCATTCTGTTGTATAGCTTTATCTACAGTGGGCTGCAGCTGTTGATGAAGGGTGCTGTGAAGAAATTGAAAACACTGTCATCTGTGTTAGCATGTCTAGCAGGAGATTTGTGTATATTCTCATTTTAACTTGTATTGTATGCCAGCATGTCTAAGTGTGAAAGTGTAAATATGTTTAAAGGTAGGAGTCAGGGCTGGATGTGGCAGAGTTAAAGATGTTAAGATTTGCACTGGGTGTGACAAGGGTAGACAGGATTAGGAATAAGTATATTAGAGGGTCAGCCCAGGTTGGAAGGTTTGGAGACAAAGCCAGAGAGGCAAGATTACGTTGGTTTGGACATGTGCTGAGGAGGGATGCAGAGTATAATGAGAAAAAGATGCTAAGGATGAAGCTGCCAAGTAACAGGAAAAGAGGAAGGCCTAGGATAAGGTTTATGGATGTGGTGAGAGAGGACATGCAGGTGGTTGGTGTGACTGAGCAAGATGCAGAGGACAGGAAGAAATGGAAACAGATGATCCACTGTGGCAACCCTTAACGGGAGCCGCCGAAAGAAGAAGAAATATGTTTTTAAAATGTTGAGTACCTCCGTGTTTATACCAAATGTTTAAAGAATCTGTCAGTGTTTTGATACATTTCTAATTGCACATGTTTGTGAGGGAGATTCTGAAGTACAAACTGTCTCTGGAGAATCAGCTAATCAGTAGGTGATGTCATTATACTGTTCATGTTTGCTAGTTGATTATTTGAACAGCTGATTGATGGAAGAAAACTTTTCAAACTGCTGACTGTTATTTTTTAAAAGTAAGACAGTTGAGACTGTTAAGCTGTGCAGTTTGTGAAGTGCTGAACAGTTAGTGAAGAGTTGCAACCAGTGGATACCCAAAAAAAAGCACTTTTTCAAACAGTTGACTGTTATTTTTTAAAAATAAGACAGTTAAGACTGTTAATCAGTGCAGGTTGAGAAGTGCTGAGCAGTTAGTGAAGAGTTGCAGTCAGTGGTTACCCAAGAAAAAGAACTCACCAAAAACTGTAAGCCTACCTTTGCCTTGCTGTTATGTTTTAGATTAGATCAGGGACAGTATTCTCTAGTTTGATTAGGAAAGTTTAGATGTGATGTTGTCCTATCTCACCTTCATTCTTCACTGGCCGGGTGCTTCCATACTGGCTCTGGCTAAGTGGGAATTTTTTTTTCTTTATTTGTTGTTTCAGATATAACTTCTAATGTCTATTAGAGTTTATTAGCTACTTTAATTATTTTTTTTAGAGTGTTCAGTGTTGTGATTTTTGCTTCTGGCCATCGTTTTTCCTCTAGGTCTTTTTCCCCACCCTATCCTAGCTTAATTTACTTCCTTAAGTCCATTTTAGTTTAGAAGGCTTCCTTTGGTTTATTTTGTTAAAACAAGCTCATTTAAATTAAAGAGTTTTGTGAAGTGAGATATTTAAATTTACCCCCTTAACTTTAAAATTTGAATTAGAGGGCTGCTGTTGCCTGTTTCAGTTAGAGGGTTCCTTTTTCTCCCTTTCTAACTTTAAGCAGCTTCATTTAAGTTAGAGAACTGCCTCCTTTCTGCTGTAATTCCTAAGGTTACTCTTATGGGTGTTTTCTCTTCTTGTTAATTAAAAAAAAGACAAAAAAAAAAAAATATTATAGTACTAATTTTATTGATGTAGTGATTAGCCATTGTTATTGCTGTTGTAGTTATTGTTGTTATTGTTGTTATATGCAAACATGTCTAAGGAACCTAAAGAAACTAGACCCTCTGGGTTAAAAACATGTGGAAAGTGTAACCAAAAAATGTCTATCACTGATGGTCACACTATTTGCGTATACTGCCTTGGAGCAGTTCATTTACAGGAATTCTGCTCTATTTGTCACTCATTCAACCATAGAATGCTGCTTGAGAGGAAAAACAAGCTTATTGTAAGAGGTTTGCTAAACACCCCCTTCTCAGAAGCTGTTGAAGAAGGTCAACGCACTTCTAAATTGACCAGATCTCCCTCTTCTAAGTCCGAGAAGTTGGGAAAGAGGTCATCTTCTTCTAGTGGTCAATTGGATCCAGTTAAAAAAATGTCAAAGGTAGCATCTCTGGAACCAAAGACTGCTGGGCCCGAATAATCTACTTCATCAGCTTCTTCTGTGTTGGTGCCAATGGAGTTTCAGTTATGGAGCTGTCCCTGGAATTGGAGCCAGTTTCTCCTACCTTGAGATCCCCTTTGTTGCAATCAGCTAGATCTCTTGCTCCCTCCTCTCAGTACTCCAGGAGCCTTTTTGATGATGATGTAGATTGGGTGGTGCGGAGGGTTCTGAGGCCACCAGTGCTGTCCAAACTGTTGTCGACTCCAACCCAGAGGGATTTGGAGCTGACTAAGACTTCCCCTTTGCCATCAATTCCTCCTTCGATCCAATCTGAGACTTTGGATCCAGAAGGGCTCGAACTGATTGCAGTGGAACCGATGGAGCTGAGACCTACCCCAGGATTTTCGGTTCCGACTACTGCTCCAACATCCTCAGTTCCATCTGAACTCAAGGAGTCTAGGAGCTGACAATGTCAGGTTGGGTCCAGGGAGAGGAGTTGGGTCATACAGTTGTCGGATCCGAACTTGCCTCTCGGGGCTTCAGTGCGGGTGAGCTCGGCTCCTACATCTGCCTCGGAGCCCCCCCCTAGTTCTGGAGATGCCCTCTTGTTCCTCAGAGCCAGGAGTTTCTTCAGATTGGGGGTGGGGGCATTCAAGGTGAAGAGGAGAGTGCTGTCTCCACAGACAGGTCTACTCTCAGGTCAAGACCTTCTTCCCCCAAAGGCACCTGTGTCTGCCTCAGCATCACTCCTTCCACAGGGATGTGGAGACCCCAAGCCTCAGGATGCCCCATTGGGTGAAACCATCTCTTCTGAAATCTCTCCAGAACACCCTTCTGAGGAGGTCCCTCAGAAGAGACTATGCAAGAGGTAGCATCTAGACTCCCCAGAGGAGTCCATCACTTCAAATACAGACCTTGATGATTCGGAAGGGACCCCATGGGCCCTCTGAGGATGTCTCCTTTGCAAACATACTAGAAATACTAAAACAAAAGGTGGGTGGAAGCCCATCAACCCTTCTGAGGAGGAGTCTGTATACCTGAAGGCTTTTGGGTTTCACCCTTCCGCCACTTGGGTGTCTCCGCCCTTTGACCAGCTGATACAATTAGTTAGTCAAAAGGCATGGGAGTCTCCAGACTCAGTGGAACCTATTCCTTGGAGGCCAAACAAATTCATCACCTCACCTTCAGAGAAGGAATTTCTTACCAAGGTTGTCACAGTAGATGCTATGGTGGTGGCGGCAGCCACCAAAAAGGAACTTTCAGAGACATCCTCTTCTGTCCATCCGCTGAACAAAGAGTCTCATACAATGGACAGATATGGAAAATGCATGTTCTCATTAGAAACTTTCGCTCTCAGATCGCTGAATTATCTCAACCATTTTAGCAGACTTCAGAGAGGTCTTCTGAGGAAGCTAGGAGATTCTATCCAAGGTTCAGTAGCTGAAGGAGTATCATAGAAGGTATCCTCTCGGCTCTCCACCTTAAATTCTGTGGTCAGCTCCTCCATGAGATTCATTTCTTATGCAGCGGATGGAGTGAGTAGGGCAGCGGGTTCAGGAATTTCCCTAAGGAGACATTCCTGGATGTGCTTGTGTGATTTTGTGGAGCCTTTTAAATCTTCCTTTGATAATGCCCTTTTCGACAGCTCATTCCTGTTCGGGCCAAAAGTCAAAGACACACTAACAGGTGTGAACAAGAAAAACTCTCTCTGCCATAGGAGTCCACTTTTTTCCTACCCTCTAGACCTTATCCAAAATGTCAAAAGGGAAGAAAGATGTGGTTCTGAAAATTCCAAGGAGCTTTCCAAGTTGCATGTGGTGATTCTTCCTCCAGGGGTAGAGGGGAAGCAGTAATGGAAGACACTGACCATGGGGGTCCAACAAATCAGGGCAACAAGGAATCATTCCTTGGAAAGCCCTTTCAGCACTCCTGAAAGGAAGCCTGCCTGTCCATCTCTGGAGGCAGTCAGGGGTTGCCTATCTTTATACCTGAAACCTGGCTAAAAATAACAAAAGACAAGTGGCTACAAAGCATCATATCCAGAGGTTACTCCATACCCTTTTCTTTCCCCATCCCAAACATAAAAAACATCCTTGATGTTCCACCCAGTCAAAGAGAACAAGTAACTCTAAATATGCAAAAGTTGCTAGACAAAAGAGTCATCCAAACAGTCCCTGCAGACCTAATAGGATGTGGAACTTACTCAAGGTTTTTTTTAGTTCCAAAGAGAACAGGGGACTGGAGACCCATCCTGGATCTCAACAAATTAAACAAATCAGTAAGAAAGTCAAAGTTCTGGATGGTAAAACTGCAGTCAATACTCCCCTTTCTGGGACAAGATGATTGGATGTGCTCTATAGACCTCCAGTATGCGTATTACCAGATAAAAATGGACAGGCAATCCAGGAGTCATTTCCTATTTTGGCTGGGAGCCAGTCACTACCAGTTTCAAGCTCTGCCCTTTGGTCTCACTACAGCCCCCAGAGTGTTCACCAAATGTATGGCAGTGGTCACAGCTCACGTGAGACACCTAGGATTCCAAGTGTTTCTGTAACTAGATGACCACCACCGAGCATTTACTAATAAAAGCAAGAGACACCACCTTACAGCTCTGCTCTCAACTAGGAATCACAATAAATTATGAAAAATCTGCCTTGTTGCCATCTCAATGTATTGTTTTTATAGGAGCAGATCTAGATACAACAAAAATGATGGCAAAAGTTCCCCCAGAAAGAGTTCAAATCCTATGACATCAACTCAACATCCTACTTTCCAAGAAAAAAGTTCAAGCAAGAACACTCTGAAAACTCTTGGGGACCATGGCAGCAGCAATAAACTTGATCCCATTAGCAGATTTGCATATTAGAATCATACAGTGGCTCCTGTTCACTCAGTGGTCCATGCAGAAACTACCCATGTCCCACCAAATTTTGATAATGGAATCTTGCAAGAAAGACCTTCGTTAGTGGCTTCACTCCAATCATGTGACATTGTGTTGACCCTTTGTGTTCTTCCACAACCTTTAGCCACAGTGACCATGGATGCTTCCCAGGTAGGATTGGGGGGGCATTATCTGAGAAAGACAGTCCAAGGCATGTGGATCATGAGGCCTGTTTGCCCATCAATGTCCTAGAGATGAGGGCAGTGCTTCTAGTGTTGCAAGCATTCCAAGACTCTATTCTGCTAGGAATAATTGCAATACAGACAGACAACATGTCAGTTGTATGGTACATAAGCAAACAAGGAGGAACCAGGTCTTACACCATTTTTCGGGAGGCTCTGAGAATATTGCAGTTGGTGAGCTCCTCCTAATGCTTTCTGATAGCAATGCACATCCTGGGGAAATCCAGCGTGATACCAGACAAACTCAGCAGAGCGATTCTGATGCCTCACGAGTGGTCCCTAAAACAATAAGTAACGGAAATGATTTTCCGCAAATGGGGCCAGCCTTGCTGCAACCTTTTGCCATGTCCATGAATGCCAAATGCAGCAGATATCTTGCCCTTATCCCCCCTCCAGGGGAGTTACCAAGGGATGCACTTGTACACGATTGGCCCTTGGGTTTCCTCTACACCTTTCCTCCCTTTCCATTGATGCCAAAAATTCTTCAGAAAGCCAATTCCTTGGGAAGGAATTTGATACTCACCATCCCTTACTGGCCTCATCAAATCTGGTTCTCCTTCCTTTGGCCTCATCTTCAACAGGAGTTGTGGATTCTGGATCCAGTTCCTGACCTTCTGACCCATGCATCAGGGATGCTCCTAGTAAACTCTAATAAGTCTAATAGACTCTAGAAGTTATATCTGAAACAGCAAATAAAGAAAGAAAATTCCCTCTTAGCTAGAGCCAGTATGGAAGCACCTGACCGGTGAAGAATGAAGGCAAGATGGACAGCAAACATGGAATATTATGGTGAGTACATAACTTCTTTTTATTTAGATAGAGTTTTTCTAAGGTGATGGACTTCTATCGTACAGTTTATTTTTATATTTCTGGTGAATGAATTTTGGTGTTTATTGAAAGCTATTGATTTACATTCTTGTAATCAGTTTACTTATTATCAAATGTTTTTCATTACTTTACATTGTAGCTGGACAATCAGTGTGTTCTTTAGAGATTAGAGAGTGCTAATACCTGTTTGATACTCCCCAGGCCACCTCAAATGCCTGGTTGCTTCTGATCATAGCTATCATTTATTTTTGATATTTAATTTTTAATAATTGATCACCCTTTAAAGGATGTGTAGACTCATATGACTCTGGTGGCAGCATTACCATTTGTATTAGGGAGAGCTGGAAATCTGTGTTAGACTTCCCATAAGCATTTAAGTGTGTGAGATTTAAATTTATTTTGAGTGTGAGTAAGTCAAAAGTCTTAAACTGGAACACATTGCTGTGAAGTGTATAATAAAATATTACATTTAGGGGTGGACAAAAGTATATAGTTCAGTTCCAGGAAAATTGCACATGTTGCTGTTGTACTCTAAGGGATATTGTGAAATTGTACTCTTCTGTGCTCTGGTGTTTTCCATGATGCTCCCACACTGGAGTCAGTGGTGGGAATTGAGGCTTCTTAATTACTGACCTGGGTTTTAAGTGGGAGACATCACATTATTGTTGGCAGTCTGGTGGGATATTAGCTGGACATCACAGGTGCATTCATTTACTAGGGTACGTGTATATATTTTCTTAGGAGCTGTGTTGTCAGGTTCCCCTGCAGTGGATATAGGCATACATGATGCTAGGAAATTGTCTGGGGCATATGATGATGGCAACCAAATCCTAGCACAGTCAGGGGTCACAGTGGCAGTGAAGACCTGGATAATGTGATAGCTATATCTTCCTCCCTCTTCCACAGTCACAGTTCCATTTCCTGTTTAACCACCTACCCCTCTGTCCCAGAATGCTGCATTAGGACAAAATGTGCCCAAAACATCAAAACAGACAGCACTGGGGCGTGGCCAAGGATGAACACAGGATAGCAGCAGATTTCTTCAGCTCCACCAATTTCATTACATTGACAGGAATTAATTACTTAAAAAATTAATTCTTGAAGTAATTTTCTTTCTAAATATGTTTGTTTTATATAGTTCTTGAACTATATCTAAAAAAGAAAGGAAATCTTAATAATATTCCTGTCAGAAATTACTTTGGAAATTTTCCTGTCAGTTTATCAGTCTGAAATGAGTTCCAGTAAGACAAATTCTCAAGACTCCAGCATCAAGAAAGAACTTCAGTCTCTGATAATTATAGTCCAGCAACTTACTGCTAAGATGGATAAAATGGATACTAAAATAGACACTTTCATAGAAAAACTACAAAACAAATAGACTTGTTACATATGGACCTGCAACAACAGAAGATCCAGATGACAGGCATAGAAGAAGCTGTGAATGACATGGAAAATAAAATACAAGAAGAGGAATCAACATTGAGTTTCTGCTGAAACAAAATACACATTTACAAACAAAGCTGGATGACCTGGAAAATAGATCTAGGCGCAATAACATTAGGATTTTTGGACTGCCAGAAAATATTGAAGGTAACAATATTACTTCTTTTTTAACAACATGGCTAAAACTTTAGATTTACCAGAAGCATTCTCTTTTGGTATCGAAAGAGCACATAGATCTATAGCTAATACTAACTCTAACAAAAACTATCCTAGATCAGTTATAGTTAGATTTCTATCATCTTTTGATAAAGAGATGGTTCTTAAATCTGCTTGGGCTAAAGCTCCTGTTAAGTTTAATGAGACAACTGTGCGTTTTGACAATGACTATTCTTCCATGGTAATTGCTAAAAGAAAAGTTTTTCTGCCACTAATAAGGGAGCTTAAAAAGCACAGTTTAAAACATACCTTCTGTTTCCTGCCAAGCTTAAAATCTTCCTTCCTGATGGTCCTAAGGTCTTCGATGATTTAGACTCTGCTTTACTGTTTGTCAAAGAAAAAAGGATTTTGGATAAAATAGAAGAAATGGAATGGGCTAGTTCTTCATTCAAGAGATTGGCAACTGAAGCTTCCTGGAAGACTTCAGAGAAGAAGAAGAGACTAAAAAACAAATGATTTGTTATATGTTTTTTCTCTTTCATCATTTTAGTTCATTATTAATCTTTTTGAATATAGTTCCTGCATTTCCAGAAAGCCACAAATATTTTGGAAAAGATTTAATCAAAGTTATTCTCTATGTGCAAAGAAATGTTTTGTTTCATAACCAGTCAAAATGCCTGAGGATTTAATGGCAGGCTGTGACTCGATTTGTTTCTCTTTCTGAAAAAAGTAAGGTTAGTAATTTGATACATTTTTTTATCTTTACCTTTTTTTCCTTCTTCTTTATTATTTTCTTTGTTTAAACAATGACATTCTATTTAGATTATGTAGTGGGTAAAGGGTGGGGAGGGCAGGAGAGAACAGTAATGAAAATATCATTAATAGAATAATAACATATTTATTTCTTGTAAAAGTTTATAAGTTCTTCAAATGCTATTTCTAATTATACTTTCTTGATTATACTGCTTATGCTTGTTTGTAAATAATCTGTCATGCTTTAACTAATAATAATCAGAACTAAATAAGAGTAAATAATATGTTTTATTTTTAACTCTATTAATATAAACAGTAAGTAACATTCCATTGTATATACTTCTTACAGCTTTCTCTTACATTTTTTTATTTCTGCCTCACTCCCTTTTATTTTCTACTCTCTTTTCTTTTCTTTATTAATATATAGAAATGCTTTTGACTGTGTGGGCACAGTGAATAATAGGATTTGTATGAAAACTGAGTTGGGAGAAGAATGCTGAGTTTTATTGCTTGTTGGTAATTTTGAGTTTAATTTCACTTGCATAGAGGCTGTGATGATCTGTGGAATACATTGTGGAGGTTCTGTCATGTTTAGATGCATTTACACTGCTAAATGAATGTTTGTCACTAGTTTTTAATAATTTTCCGCCAAAATGTTAAGAGAGACAATCTGGGATGTGGGCTGTCTCATGCACAGTGTCTTTGAGTTACCTCAGAATCTTCAAATCACAGAATTCTCACAGAGAAACTGAAAGCAGTTAGTATAAACATTGACAAGGTTATCACACTGACACACCACAGATTCAGGAAAAATACTCTGTTCATAAAATATGTCAGTTATAATGAGTTTAAATGATGTAGTTTCTTGTAGTAAGTAAATGTCTTATTTTAGAAGGCATAAAAATGAAACATTTATTTAAATGTTTTGGAAAATCTACTTAGCAGCAGCATAATAATCTGTGTTAAAAATTTGTGTCCCAAACATATACTTTACTATAACTCATTTAATTCATCTGATTGACAAACATAAATAATCTTATAACTCTATTCTGGAAGAAATGTCATGTGATATATTTTAAAGCAGTAGGTTAGCATGATTGTAAAATCTGGTTACTAATATGTGTTTGCTGTGCATTATTTTGTATAAAGCAGACAGATTTATTCTAGGAACAGCAAGTAGGATACTGCTCTACAAAGACACAACTCAGTGAGATCATATATATATATATATATATATATATATATATATATATATATATATATATATATATATATATATATGTGTGTGTGTGTGTGTGTGTGTGTGTGTGTGTGTGTGTGTGTGTGTGTGTGTGTGTGTGTGTGTGTGTGTGTATGTATGTATATATGTGTATGTGTATATGTGTGTGTGTGTGTGTGTGTGTGTGTGTGTGTGTGTGTGTGTGTGTGTGTGTGTGTGTGTGTGTGGGTGTGGGTGTGTGATGGCTTTTTTTTTTTTAGGTAATAACGCAGGTGTTTCTGAGAATCTGCATAACTATGCAATATGATTTATAATAATTTTTATGAATACAATATTTAACTCTATTGACAATAATGAGTTTAAGTAAATGCTCATATACAAACAATTCAAGATTTTTTTGGAAGCTGTTGATAGAATTCACATGACAGAAAATAGATGCATCTTAATGCATGTAATGTCTGAATCATATTAGCCAAAGTTTTTGATTTAAATGAATGTTAGAACATAATTTTCTCTCCTCTTGATTTCTAACATTAAGATTATTTGAATGCTATTAGAATACAAGTGTTATATATTACATAGATCTATATAATAGTATGAACAGTTTTAAAAAAAAAAAAAAAAAAAGTTTATTTTAGTTTATATGATGCTGTTTTACCAAATGTGTAGTTTTGTCTTGATAGATAATTGAATTGAAAACTGTTAACCTCAGTTAAATATAACTAGTATTAAATTGATAAGGTGGTAGCTGAGGTACTGCTGCTTAGGGTAGGGGATTAACTTGAGTAGCAAATACTACTCTAAGTTGGAGTTTTCAACTCCAGGCGGGATGCAAGGTTTAATCCTTACATTATTTTCACTTGTTCATTGTTATATGTATATAGTTTTGACATCCACAATATATTTTGTACACTCATTGTCACTACAAACAAAATTGAATCCTATACAAAATCCCATAAGAGATTTAATAAATACAGCTATATTTAAAGGTACACCTAAAAGAGGAGATGTAACATTATTTATCTTGTTATTTGTTATTTTGATCATAAGATTCTTGAGTTTTAAAAATGCCAAATGACATCTTTAAAAGGAATTTCTTTAAACATTAATGGATTGAATAATCCATGTAAAAGGGCAAGCCTAATAAGATACATTAATCTACACAAGGCCAATCTAGTCTTCCTGCAAGAAACCCATCTCTTGAAAAAAGATATTGATAAACTAGCCACTAATAAGTATACAGTATTGGTTAGTTCAGAGCACACTCAGAAAAAAGAGGAGTGGCTATTTTATGGAATAAAAGTATGCCCATTCCTAAAACCATTAAGTCTTATCAGGATGACAAAGGAATGTTTTGTATGGTTACAATACAAATTAATGGGAAGACTTACACTTTAATTAATGTATATTGGATACCTGGAATTGGTATTAATACAGTGAAACATCATATTGATAAGATCATATCATTCTCTATAGGGGATATTATTTTAGCTGGTGATTTTAATTGTATACTACATGAAAGTGATACTACCACTATAAAGAAAAGAAGAATTACATCTAATGCAAAACATTTAAATGATTTTGCTAATTCTTATCATTTGAATGATATTAATAATCAGATAGAGTCAAAATCATTACCATACACCTTTTTTTCTAACAGATACAAAACTTATTCAAAAATAGATAGGGTCTTTATTTCTAACCAGATGGTAACAGATTTAATTAATTCCAAAATCATTTCATGTCCTATATCTGATCATAACTCAATTGTTTTTGAATTCATGATAAAAAATACTCATAATGTTCAGATCAAAAGGATACCAGCATACTTAACTCAGCTAAAAGACTATAAAGAATATATACTTTCAGAAGTACAACATTTTCTAGACATAAATAATACTCCTGAAGTCTCCATTGTCTATGTTTGGGATGCCTTAAAATCATATCTATATGGACAAAGTATCAGATGGTATAATAATAAAAGGAAATCTTGGGATAAGGAATTGTTAGATATTCAAAGTAAACTAGACTCTTATAAACATAATAATAAAGAAAATATTATGGACAAGAAAGTTATTGAAGAAATAAACAAACTAAATGAGAAATACAAAGAAATTTTAACTCATAAAGTTAAAATAACTTTAGAGAAATACAAGTTTTGTCTTATTCAATAAGCCCCAAATACTTACATAGACTTAAAAATAAAACAAAAGATTGAATAAACAAAACCATATCAAAGAAATCTTTTCTCTAAGGAAAAAGAAGAATGTTTCTAGTATACCAGAAATACTGGATGAATTTAGAAATCACTTTCACAAGATTAACCATAACAACATTAACATGGAACCTAAAGATAAAATAAAGGAGTTTATAACCACAAACATGAATAAAAGCTTAATAAACAACAGATTAAACTATTGGACAAGAGTATTTCATATACAGAAGTTATTACACAAATAAATAAGCTTAAATCAAACAAAGCACCGGGTAATGATGGTATTATACCAGAGATATATAAAATCCTTTCTAAAACTACATATTCATTAATACATAAGGTTTTATTCTGGCCCAAACTGAGTTAATAACCCCCATCTTGGCAATATACATTTATTTCACCAATTTTAAAACCTAATAAAGATCCAACTAGATGTTCTTCATATCGACCCATCTCATTACTTAATGTTGATTATAAAATGTTTATGAGTATTTTTGCTGATAGATTGAAGACAATTATCCCGGCATTATAGACATAGATCAGACGGGCTTCATTGTAAATAGAAATACTTTTGATAATATAAGAAGAACTTTAACATTAATTGATTTTGCAAATAGGAAAAAGAAAGATTTAACACTTATTAGTCTTGATATAGGTTCAGCATTTGATTCAGTAAGTTGGGACTATCTGTTTACCTTAATGAAATGCACAAATTTCTCTGATGCATTTGTAAATTTAATTGAGCATTTATACAAAGGAACGCTGGCTTATATTAAGGTAGGAACATATGTTTCACAAAAATACCCATTCTTAAAGGTACAAAGCAAGGATGTCCACTTTCTCCACTATTATTCACTTTAGTAATGGAGCCTTGGGCTAATTTGATTAGAAACAGTACTGACATAGAGGGTTTTGAAATAGAAGAAAATACAACATCAAAAATTCAACTTTTGCAGATGATGTTCTAATTACATCAGCAGGATCTAATTCTTCTATGCAGTCTTTATTTGATAAAATTATGAATTTTAAAAGTATTTCTGGTTTAATATTCAATGAAGAAAAACTAAAATACTACCTATATATACACGAAAAATACTCTCATTAGTGATTTTACTAAATATGTACCCAACTCAGGTCAGATAACTTATTTAGGTATAATACTATCTAAAGATATTAAATCTATTATATATAATAACTATAATACCTGTTTTCTTAATATACAAAATCTTTTTAATACCTGGAATAATATGTTTTTACTATGGAGGAGAGACTTACAATTATTAAAATGATAATATTCCCCAAGATTTTATACTTAATACAATCAATAATACTTTCACCAACAAAAATAACTATCAAGAAACTGAATACACTAATGTTAAATTTCTTATGGGCACCTAATAGACCTAGGATTGCATTAAAGAAACATACTAATAGCTGGTCTCAAGGGGTATTTCTTTTCCAGACTTTAATTTATATATTATCTCTTCTATTATAAAAGTTATTACTTTATTAATAGATCGGTCATATGTCATAAAATGGAAAGATTATTGGGAGCTAATTAGTATGCACTTCATGAAAATCTCCTTAACACATAAAAATATGATTATAAATAACTCCATGTTGTGGTTGCTAAAGGAATTTTGTACTTCACCTATTACACCTAAACATATGGTCTGTTACCCATTAAATATTATTATTAGTTATCGTAACTTTATATTTATGCACCCTAAGTATAGGGAATGGAATTTTATTGTATTCCTATAATTTATACTCAGGGTATGCTTATGTCATCTACTTCTGAAGGAGCTCATTTAGCTATAGATAATAATCTAAAGTACTGGTATCAGCTGATATCTGATAATAAAGTTAAAAATCTAGATTTCTTAAAACAAGAATTTGATCTAAGAGAAACTTGCTGGTTAGAGGTTCAGATCTTTAGACAACATCTCATTGATAGAATAGATCTAATGTCTATAACAGTTAAAGAATCTATTCCAAAACTGATTGATTACTTGATAATAAATTTACAGCATAAAGTTTCTGATAAAGGTAAACTTTCATATATACATAAAATTATCAGACAAGAAACTTTTTACAATGTAGATTCATACTGGAATTATTTCACCTCTATTAATGGGGACCCACCAACTCAACAAGATAAACAATATATATTGGAATCTGCTTATAGAACTACATCTTCCATTGTCTGGAGACTTTATACATGGAAATTTTTACATAGATCTTTTTATACACCTTTGATGATGAATAAAATTAATAATAAAGATAATCTATGTAAGAGATGTAATGTAGAAATTAATGCTGACTGGGCTCATATGTTTTATGACTGTATGAAGTTGAAAGAATACTGGAAGTCAATTAATGAATTTTGCAGGCTCTTTTACAGATAATTTCATTATTTCTAAGTCTCTTATATTATTCAACACACCTGTACCTCAATGTGTTAAAAGATTAAGCTTCCCTTGTTATGGTCTATCCTAGCAGTGGCTAGGAAAATAATAACTAGAAATTGGATTTCAGATACACCTCCTTCGTTCAATGAATTTAAAATGTTATGAATATAATGTGTCATATGGAAATAAGCACAATTAGAATGAGAACAACTAGAAAAACATCACATTTTATTGTATGGGATAATTTACAAAATTTGTTAAAAAAATTCTAATTTCAATAGCACAGTATTTTAGTTTAATTAATTGATCTGATTGTAGTGGATGTCTTTGTAAATACTTTAGTTGTTTTGTTGAATATTATAATAATACCTATTTTTAATTATTTGTATAAAATTGTTATGATATTTCTCTTATATGTTAAAACAATAAACTTGTTTTGAAAAAAAAAAAAAACAGACAGCACTGTGTTTTTCAGTGGCAACCTCATCCATGGTTGCTACCATCTCCTCTGTGTATGAGGAGGGAAGCAGAGTTTGGCATACCTATGGTTGGCTACACCATGTGTAATACCACACTCCAGATCTGAGGATCTCTATGGTCACTACTCCTCATTTGTGCAGGGCCATTATACATGGAGAAGTAGAGACCAATGCAGCTGCAGCTGAAGTGGTTGGGGCTTTAAGTGGTCTGTACAGTGAGCTGTGAGAGGGCCTGGCCCATTTATGCAACATAATGGAAAGTTGACATAGGGAGCCTATATGATTTAGATGCCGCTGTATAGCCACCCATCATGACCACAATCTATCTTGTGGATGGTCCACATCCATCTCTAATGGGGAAGTCCACAACAGAAGGGGAATGTTACTATCTAGTTTCCTTAGTGTCACCACCTCTGTGCTTCAGGATGCCAATGGAGGCAGATGTGGATGGGGTATTTTTATAATGGCTACTGGTAGTACATCCTACCATTCATGGTTGTGGAGCACTCCATCCAATGTGTATGCTATGGATCATTCTTGTAACCTTCCTGGTTGGGGATGGATGCATCCCTGGATAGGGACTTACATGCTTGGTGCATAAATCTCCTGTTGGTTCTGTTGACGTGAAGGTTAGACACCAGCACAGTGCTGTAACATCTGCTGGAGCTCTGTCCATGTACACTTAATGGTGCAATTGAGACACCACACTCTTGCCATACTGAGCACTAACCTGTGCCTCCCCTCACACACACACACACACACACACACACACACACACACACACACACACACACACACACACACACACACACACACACACACACACACACACACACTGCCCATTGTTGGCACTTTTCACTGTGACCCTTCTACTTATTCATATAACTGTGCTCTGTCCTCTGTACTCTTCTGCATGGGCAGGTTGTGTATGATATGCAGTGTGGCCTGTACATTTATGATATAATACAGCTTGGGTGCATCACGGCATGTATCATAGTTATGAGACAAACACTGTCTCTTAGCGTCACAGTGTAGAGTGTCACACTTCACTATGCATAGTCATTCCCTATAGCTAGTTCCTCCACAGATTCCTTATCAGGTAACTCATCCACTGCTGACTCCAGCACCTGCTACTCCTTAATGTCTCTCCCATGCTGCATCTGTTTGTATTGAAATATGCAATGTAAGATCACACATCCTAGAAATATTTTATTGCACATTTCAGAGTCATAATGCAGGTCCAAACTGGAGGTATTTAGATAGAGGAAGTGGGCCTTATGCAATATGAACATAGGTTTGACAATAGTTTGGATTAGTGACAATATATTATTGTATCCATTCTCTGCCATGCTCTGGGAGTTTCTTACTGGTGTCCTTAGTCATGGCTCCAGGGCATAACCAAATTTGCCAGTAAAATGGCCTTGTAGAAAACCACTATGCACAAACTGCTGATATACATTGCATGCATGTTAGATGTGGGAGTTATGGGCACTGCATGTGTGACTTACTGGCATACTGTATGAACTTGTGCTTTGCAGACTACCTGGCAATTAATGGAGTGGAACCCCTTACAGTTCATATACCATTGTTATTGCTCCCCTGGCAGGGCCTTTATTGCAGTGTAAGTGCAATTGATGGCTCCAAATACCTTATGGAGACAGGCTATCCCATAAAATGCTAACATGGTGTTGCTTCTCTCCTATGTGGCATGTGGGAACCACCTTTATGTTGTAGCATGGCATTGAGAAATTGGTGGATTATCCTTGAGGTAGATGCATAGGATACACTTATCTTTTCCTCATTGGTCTCGGGAAGGTCCCTATAAGCAATATTCTCAAGGGTACATATACATTTGTGTGCATGAGGATGGGTACTCCATGTGTTTCACCAGTCTACATATGAGGGCAGCACATCTTGATCAGCTCCTGCATAGTACATCTATACACACAGTAATGGTCCACTATTTCTGTGGCATAGAGGGAATGATATTTAGAAGCAGATGGATGATTCAACAGCACAGAGGTTGATGACAAGCACCTCTGTGACTACAGGCAAGAACAGCTTCTTGAATATACATACCTAATTAGGTGATGGTTACTGTGTATGTGTTTTTTCACGGTTTCTCATCTGTAATTCTAGGATTTTTTCTGCAGTCAGCAATCCTGGCGGTAGCATCTTGTCACATAAAATATGAGTAATTCTGAATCACACTGCCATATTGTTTAGCTTTATTTGCCATATTTATCTCTTTTCCATGTCAGTATATGGTCATTTACATATTACAATGGCTATGATATTTCACTGCCTATCTCATCTGTGATAAGTGAGTCTGTGAATTGCCCCCTTCCTGCTCATGGCCATTTGTCTCACAGATTTCCCTACCACACTATAAATGTTTCTGAATCTCCAGGTATGATTGGATAAGGCTAGAATGACTTTATTACTTCAGAGTATACCGATGTCCATACATTCTCAGACTTAATTTCCTTGCTGTTTTCCCTTGCATAAAAGGACTGACATCACAACCAGCTACTGTAACCATGTCCTTGAGTCACTCTGTATATACTATGGTGAGAAAAGATGTAATATATTGGAAATGGCACATTTTAAGGTGACATTTGGACATGTCTCATGTTTATCATCATCATCATCATCATAATCATCATCCCCCTTTTTCCCATTTTCTACATTGGGTCATGGTGACATTTTACTTGTTGCCATCTCTCCCTATTAAATGGCATTCTCCTACCTTCTTTGACACTCTTGCCTGCCTGTCACAGGTCTTCTCTCAATCTAGCCATCTCTTTGCTGGACATCATCATTTCCTCTTGTTGTCTGTCCTAAATCCTATTCACCAAATTATTTTCTGCTTTCCTGCACATGTGACTGAACCATCACAATTTGTTCTCTTTGACCTTTTCTGTAATTGGAGCTACTTTGACTTCTGCTCTTATGTCCCCATTTCTTTATTTATCCCAAGTTATGCATCCTACCACCTGTCTCAGGCATTTCTTCTCCATTATCTGTAGCTTCCTCAACTGCTCTGCCTTTACTGCCCAGATTTTTGTACCATACAGTAGAACTGGTTGCACCATTATTTTGTACACCTTACTTTTTAGCTTCTTTGGCATCCTGTGCTAGTTGTGTGCAGCCCCTCTGATTTTTAACTTTGACCTCCTCATTCAGACTTCCCTTCTCCTCAACCACCCCTACCAGATACTTGAAGCTGTTAACCTGTTCCGCAGTTTTCCCTCCTATCTCAGTTCTCAGCTTCTTCTGATTTCCCCCATTTGCTGTCATTGCAAATGTCTTATCTGTACTCACTTTCATCCCATGTGCCATCCATTTTGTATTCCACTCCCCCACCCGTTGCTGAAGTTCTTGCTCAGAATCTGCCTGTAATGCCACATTGTCTGCATACAGCAACTTTGTTGATCTGTCCCTTCCAACTTGTTTGCTAAAGTAGTCCATCAACAGTATGAACAGCAGTGGGCTTAGAGATGAACCATGATACACACCCAATCCCACTGGGACCCTTCTGTAAGACTGAACACTGTTCGTCCTTGAGTCACGAGGTCTTTGTACATAGGTTGCACTAATTCTACCAATGTTTCTGGGACATACCTCTCCACCTCTTACAGCAAAAAATCTTGACAAAGCTATAAATAATGGGGGGACAAAGGCCCAAAAATTGGGATAATTTTTAAATATTGCACTTACAAACTTAGAAAGTCGACAGAACAGGTTTTGCATTAGCATGGATTTTCTGAAAGGCATGAAGTCTGAAATTTAAATGTCTGTCATTATTTTCTAGCTTAAATCTTCAATGATTTTCCAATGATTTGCTAGAAAACCACAATTTTATGAAAAAATGGACCAAAAATATGAAGCAAAAATCTGAATATTCTGTGAAAATCTGTACAGTTGAGAGGTATGCTCTGGGACTCCAAACTACCACAGGACTTCCCAAATTAGCTTTCTTGGGGCCTTGTCATATGCTTTTTCCAAGTTCTAGGAATACCCATTTGGATTTTTTCTTTATTTCTAGCTTCTTTCCAATAATCTGTTTCACTGCAAACATCAGATCAGTTGTTCTGCATCCTGATCTAAATCTTATCTGCTCATTTCCCTGTCTTACTTTTTACTACTCTGTGTATTCATTTATCAATAACCCTCTCCAGAACATTCATGCAGTGTGATAGGAGTTTGATACTTCTGTATTGCCCACATCCCCAAAACCTTTTTACCCACATCCCCAAAACCTTTTTTTAAGTTTTTCTGTCTATTCCTTCTAGCATGTCGAGGGATCGGTTGCTATTATCCTCTCCTGCTCAGCTGGTGAACCTGGGATTATTGAGGCAATGTTACAATTGCCTCATGTACACAGACAACCCTCTCCTCCTCCCACAAAACACAAATACATGCGAGAGATGCAACTATACGGCCAAACTGGAGGCTGAGCTCTCTCAACATAGGACTGGCAAGACCAGACAGGAGGAGAAGGTAACCACACACACTATAGACCCAGTCTCACATAATACCATCACAACCTCAAATCATACACATAAACACACAAAGACATACTTGGAGGCTCTGATCAAAAATCTACCAAAACAGCAGAGGCCACCAAAGCAGACACCCAAACAACTACCACCTCAGAACACAACACCTGCATCACATAGACCACACAGTCAGAGTGTCAAGCAGTCACAGCCCTTAAGGCCAAACACTATGCCAGACATACTAGTCATTGGTGACTCCATAGTCAGACACACTGGCGTCCGCTCACCAGACTGAGTAAGGAGAAGGTCACAGTAAGCTGCCTGTCAGGTGCTAGAATCCGCCACATAACGCATGCACTCAGGTCTCTCAACAGCAGGTACAAGTCGACTCAATCATTGTCCACGCTGGTGTAACGACCTGAGACGCACCTCCCTGGACTACATGAAAAGAGACATAGAGGAGCTCTCTGATTATGTAGCCCAGGCAGGTATGACCCTGACCTTGAGCAGTATCCTACCTTCACCAAGAATGATGCCACAATACAGAGATAAGATGATCAGTTTTAACAATTGGCTTAAACTCTGGTGTCATTCAAAGGGGATCCAATGTCTGTCTGCCTGGGATGACATGCTGGACAAGCCACGCTGTTCGCAAGGGACGGCTTGCACTTGTCACCCTGGGATTCGGATTTTGGCAAAGGCTCTTGCCACCCCATAGTGCCTTTTTTAGGCAAGGCTCAAATTCTAAACCTACCACCCTAGAACAAAACAAAGAAAAAACTAAGGGTAATGCTGCTCAATGCCAGAAGTCTCAACCTCAAGATGCACACTCGAGGCCCTTCTCAGTATGGAGAACATCGATGTCTGTGCTGTGACAGAAACCTGGTTCAAGGCTCCTGAAAGCACCCCAGCACTATCAGGTTTTACCTCATATCATGCGTTCGGCCACAAAACCCGGACAATACCAAGAAAGGAGGAGGGGTATCCATATTCATCAAGGACACCCACACCTCAAGATTGGTAGCATCGCACGATGCATCGGAAACCATCCAGGTGCAATTAACCATAGGCAAGACTGCTATGCAAATTGTAGCATGTTACAGGCCACCCTCAAACTCAGGAACCTCACATGGCCTTCCTGAAAACACTGGAGGATAAATGTATCTCGAACACCATCATACTAGGTGACTTCAACTACCCTAATATAGACTGGGAACACTACTCAAGCCCAAACACTCTAGCCCAAAAGTTCCTGGAATTCATAAACTCAAATGCCATGGAACAACTAGTCACCATCCCCACAAGAGGAGAGAACATACTTGATCTCATCATCATGAACATGGGAGCACAATGTTCAACGCCAGAAGTATACCCCTCACTGGTGAGATCTGATCACAAACTAATCTCGCTGGAGGTCCTCATCCCGCCCCACCTGAAATGAAAAAGACCACAGTAAAGAACTTCTCGAAGCCGACTTCACACTTCTAAAGACTAGTGTGGTCTCCTTTAAGGCCCTGAGCTGGCGGTTAACATTACTCAAACCGCTGAATCACTTACAAATGCCTTCTACCAGCACCTGCAGGCTGCATGGATCAGGCAATCCCAAGCAAAACAAAGACTCTTTGTACCAAAGGCAAGCGTCCAGTCTGGTGGACCCCAGCCATAAACAAACTCTACAATAAAAGGAGAAAGCTACTACAAGATAGAGCAAAATCCTTAAAAGGTAAGACACCGCTGATCACTATAAGTAAAAAGCTAAGAGCTCTCATAAAATCATCCAAAGCTAATTTTGAGAAAATAATAGCTAAGGACTCTAAAGACAACCATAAAGCATTCTTTAGCTATGTCAGAAACCTAGGAGGAAACTCCCAGATATGCTCAGAATTAGTTCAAAATGATGTGAAGATTACTGATCCTACAGACATTGCCAACATACTGGCTGACAGGTTCAGTGCAAACTTCTCCCCACCCTCGCCTAAAGAAGAGATATCTATACCAAATGATTGTAGCCCCCCCAAACATCTCCAACGCTCAGGTGAGAACTGCTTTCTCCAAGGCAAAGAACACAGCATCCATGGGACCTGATGGTGTCCCCGGCTGTGTGCTTCATGAACTCAACGAGGAATTAAACCCACAGTTAGGACAGCTGTTTAATCTTAGTCTCACCTCCAGATACATACCCAGGGAGTGGCGCACAGCGACTGTGGTCCCACTCCACAAAGGCGGTGCCTCCACCGACCCTGGAAATTACCGTCCCATTAGCTTGACAAGCCTGATCTGCAAATCCATGGAAAGGATCATAATGGATCTCATAAATAAAGACATAGGGAATTTGCAGACTTTGGATCCAACCCAGTTTGGCTTTGTCAAAGGCAGATCATGCCTTTTAAACTTGGTTGACATTTTTGACACAGTCACCAAGGCCATTGCCGAGCGAAAGGCAGTCCATACAGCCTACCTAGACCTGGCGAAGGCTTTCGATACAATACCCCACTCGGGTATCATTGAAAAACTCATCAACTTAAATGTAAACCCATACATTACAAGATGGGTTGCAAACTGGCTGAGTGACAGAACCCACAGGGTCAGAGTTGGTGGCGCCATGTCAGACTCTAAGCCTGTCACAAGTGGTGTCCCACAGGGCTCAGTCCTGGGCCCACTCTTGTTTGGCATCTACTTTTCTGAAAGTACAAGCAAACACAGGAGGGTTATGGCTGACAAAGTTCGCAGATGACTGCAAACTGGGCGCCGTAGTTGAGAACACATCCAACACAGATATCCTTCAGAAGGGTCTCACAGAAATGGATAACTGGTGCCAGAGCCATGGCCTTAAGTTAAATGCCAAGAAATGCATAGTCATACCCTTCGGGAAAAATAAGGTTACCCCTAGCTACCATATAGGTGGCAATCCCCTGAACACAGAAGAAGTTATTAGGGACCTGGGAACCCAGGTTGACAGTAGCCTTTCATTCGACACTCATATTGCTAAAGTAGTTAGGAAGACCTTCTACATTGCCCACCTTATCATGAAGGGATTCACATCTAGATCAAGGGAAGTCATAGTCTCCCTATACTCATCACTCATCAGACCAATGATCGAGTACAATGCCCCATTCGGAATGTATCTGACCCGACACTTGCAGCAGCTGGAGAGGCCACAAAAGTTCCTCACCAAAAGGATAAAGGGCCTCAAAAATCTGTCTTATGCTGCACGACTGAAAGAACTCCAGTTATATTCAGTTGCGTACTGCTTACTCAGAGGCGACCTATGCCTGACATACAAGGCCATGTCAAACCCAGATTTGATGAATATGCTTCATCTCAAAAAATCTAGATCCATCAGAGCCACAAGGGCGGGTGACTTAAACCTCGACACGGTTATTAATAGGACGTGCTGGAGGGATAGATTCATCACCCAAAGACTCCCTATGCTGTGGAACAAAATCCCGGTTTATGTGAGGCAGAGCACCTCGCTGGCCTTGTTCAAGAGGAATCTTGACCAATGGATGGGAGATCGCAGATACACCCCAGGGGTTACCTCAGTGTCACTGCTCGACAGAGGCACAGCTAAATAATGGGCATAGTTTCTCCAAACTAAGGGGTGGCGTAAGCCACAAAACTATGGCTAGGCTTATAAATGCCCTCAGGCAGATAGCCTAGTATGAACCTATGAACCTATGAAGTTGTAGATGTCCCCTTTGCCCTTGAACACTGGCACTAGTGTGTTTATTCTTCAATCATCTGGGATACATTTTTCTCTCCATACTGCTATGAGTACCATCAGGAGCCATCAGGATTTTTTTCCTCTTAATTTTCCTAAGTGCTGTTCTTATATTTTCTTTGGTAGACTCATCCTCTTCTCTCATTGTAGGCTGTGTCTGTAGCAGTACAGCTTCTGTGGGGGTTTCTTCATTCAGATTGTTGCTGGCATCCCTTAAGAAGGTTGTTTCTGTCTTTGACTTGCAACCTGATGGAGTATATTTTGTGCTATCCACTGAGTCACTTTTTAGAAGTTGTTAGAGTGTTTCTGATGCTGTGTTCTTTGTTATTGCAAATCTTCCCTTAGCCTCTTTGTTAACCAACCAGTATTCCTTCCTAGCCTGGTCTTTCTTTTCTATCTCACACTTTTTCATGCACTCCTTCTTTCTTTTGAAGACTTTCTGGACTTCTGCATTCCACCACCAGCTTTCCTTATGTACCTTATTTCCATACCTGGCTTGCCCACATATCTGTTTTATAGCCATTACTTGTGTTGTTTTGAGGCACTGCTATTCTTCTTCATCGCTACCTGTTTCCTCTTGTGTGCTAGAGCCCTGAGTAATTCCCTGAACTGTTGTTTAGTCAACATCCAGGTCTTCAGCCTGGTCACTGACCACGGTTTGCAGCTTAATGTGGCAACCAGTGGTTTATGCTGTTGACTGACTGTTTCACTGGGACTGATTTTACAATCACTGATTCTACCCTAGTGCCCTTTCTTTTCTAGGATGAGGTCTACTTGAGTTGCATGTTGGCCACTTTGTATGTGATCTTGTGACTGTTTCTGCTTCTGAACCAACATAACTAGAATGGCTTGTCCATCTTTATTTCTGTCACCCCACCAATGTGGACCCAAGCAGTCTTCATATCTTGTTATGTCTTTCCCGATATCTATATTCAGCTCACCCATTATCAACACCGATTCCTGTTCTCCTGCTTTATCTAGTAAGTCTTGCAACTGTTGTCTAAATGCACTCTTTTTCTCATTATCACAACCCTGCTGTGGTGGGCTGGTGTTATGAATATTGTCCTGTCACCACAATGGAGTCTGATTGCCATGAGTCTGTCACTACTTCTGATCACCTCCTTTATTGTTTTCTAAAGCATCTCCCACACCACAATTCCCATGCCATTTCTAGCCTATCCTCCTCCTGAGTAGTAGACTCTGGATCCCAAGTTAAGTGGCTTTACTGTACTGCCATTCTACCATGTCTCATGGATAAGTAGGACATCCAACTTCCTCCTTACCACCATGGCATCCATTTCCAAGCCTAGTTCTGTCAGTGACTCCATGTTGAAACTAGAACCTACACTGAGTGCGGCAATTCTTACTTCATGGTTGGCAGGTTTGGTTTTGCATAGAACAGAACTAATCTAGGTAACCCAAGCCAGGCAACTGGACACAAGCCAGCAGTAACTTTTTGACCTAAGGTTGCTGGGTTTTGTGGCAGGCACACACTGACCAACAGGGCACACAAACCCCTCCCACCCTTAGCAAGGGCCCGTGGCATAGGTTGGAGTAATACCCATATTGGCATCAGGTAGAGACATATTTTTGCACCATCAAGTGGCTAACCCTGCCAAAGTGTGCAGCCTGTCATACATGTTCTCCTGTCTTGATGACACTGTGCAACACTGTGGATGCCCAAACTGGTTGGTCTATACAACTCTTCCTCCTATAAGGTACCATCTAGAGTCTGTGCTGCTGCCCACAGCTCCAGTCTTAAGTGAGTTTTGAAATGGAAACACTCAGCATGTTTTACGGAGGTGGGAGAAACCCCACAGAGATGCAGGGAGAACACCAGGATTGAACCTTGTACTTTGTACATGGCAGGTAAAGATCTTAACTATTATGGCAACTGTCTTAAATTATAAGAAGAAAAACAGTGTACACAAAACACCTCATAATTTATAGACAGTATTAAATAACATATATATCATCATTTAGACAGAAAGGGACTTTTTCGTGTAGCATCTGTAATTATTGTAGATTCATACAGGAAGTTTCTTACATTATAGTAGCATGCTTTGAGAAGGCCATGGGGCAGCCGTGGTAGTGCAGCGGCTAGTGTTGCTGCCTCACACCAAGAGGTTCTCTGGTTCGATTCTTGGCAGGGGTGCCTTCTGTGTGGAGTCTGCATGTCCTCCCTGTGGTCGCGTGGGTTTCCTCCGGGTGCTCCGGTTTCCTCCCACATCCCAAAGACATGCTGTAGGTGGATTGGGCACTCTAAATTGGCCCTAGGTGTGAGTGTGTGCATGTGTGTGTGCCTTCTGTAGAAGGTTGGGCACCGGGCTGGCAACTCGACACCATAAAAAACTCCACTGAGAGATGATCCGCTGTGGTGACCCCTAACCAGGAAAAGCTGAAAGAAGAAGAAGAAGCTTTGAGAAGACAAAATGAACAAAAAAAAATCATTACACCTACAGATGTAGTGAGATGGTTTGCCTAGCCACCTACAATAATGCAAGGCCTTTTATGTTGGTAAAACATCAAGGAAATTAAGTCAGAGAATTTATAAACAACTCTGAGTAAAAAAAAACTTAAACTGACAGTGCATTATATAGATACAGTGCAGTGCATGAACATTTTAGAAAGTTTTGTAATTTTGTTAGATGGCATAGTTAATTGTGTTAGGGGAGGGGCTGTAAATAATTTTTTTGAAAAAAAATGTTACCTAGAAAGGCACTTTGGGCTAAATGATAAAATGATGTTCTTGCTGTTAGCAGTATTTTAACTTTTATGGCACAACACAGGAAAAAGAAATGCTATTTTTTATTGGCTTAAAAAGAGCTTGTGATTTGTTAAGAATTCTGTAGGTCTATATTACTTCATCAGTGCCATGGTCCACAGAGAATCAGTATATTAAAACCCAGACTGTTGAAAATAAACAGTTCCACTGAATATTCTGAAACCTAACTAAACCTACTATAAACAGCATTTTTGCAGGCGGGAGGGATTCTGCACCCCTCACACTCTTGCTACTTTAAATATACCAACTCAGAGATCATGCAACAGTGGTGAAAAAGGAAAAATACCCTTATCCTATTGTTAGGTGATCTCAGAGAAAACATACATAATGCTGTAAAATTATTTACAACCCCCTCCCTAACAAAATTAAAGTGAACAGAACGTATCCATTCATAACACCGCAAAACTTCAATTGCAGCAGTCAAAGAAATTAAATGAGAGTGTGAAACATGTTGATGCATTCTAATCCCCCCAAATGTGTAAGTGCCATTGCGCACAAGTACATACATCGTGTTGAAATGTATTTTATTACTGCAGAGTTTGCAGTACGGATGATCTCTTTACATTCAGTGCATAATGTGCTGCGCAGCTTAGACACATCATAGCCACTGGGAACAGCACTGGATTACACAATGTCTGATTCTACTAGTACATCAAAAATAGAAATGACTGCTTTCTGTATTACTGCTATGTGTGTGTTTGTGCCACCTATATATATACTTAATTGCAGTTATTGCTTCTGTAGGTAGCTGACACAGGTCTGCAAAATGCACTTACAGTACCTTCTGGAAGGCAGATTCTTACAGCACAGGGTGTATTACACTGTCCCTGAGGAACACAGCTGAATACAGCACAGTGTGTTCCATCTTTTCACCAGCGGGTGCATTACACAGACCATGAGGAGCACAGATTCATGCAGCACAGTGTGTTTGATCTGTTTATCTGAGGGTGTGTCACACTGACCGTGAGATCACACTGTATGCAGCACAACTTATTCTCTCTTTTCACCTGAAGGTGCATCACACAGACCATAAGGATCACAGCTGAACAGAGCACAGAGTGTTCCATCTGTAAGCTATGTTCACTTGTGATCCAGGCTAAAGAAATAACATATTAACTTCTAGTGAGAAAGCAGATGCAGGTTCTTAGTAGACTGGCTGATAATCAGTCAATAAAAATGAAGTTGATAAGATGTTATGTCTGCTGACTGGTATCTTTGGTCTGTGGCTCAGATGATGTCATACCTGTCACACTATTTATGTTTTGGTGGAATTTAAGTTTCTTGAGTGGGTGCTTAGGGAAGTATTAATTCTGTGGATGTGTGGGAGGTTACAAAGAAACAGATCATTCAAAGCTTTGTAGGCAAGGCAGAGATTTCCTCTCAACAGTTGGCATGAAATGGAAAATAGTGAGGCTTTAAGGTCGCCAGGGTAATACAAGGAGAACATGTCCTTGATTTTTTTCAGTAAGGAAATGCTGTGGTCTCTTGAGCTGGGTCATATGACTAACCAACTACATACCAAAGGTGGTATTATATTCTATTATTGTTTGGACAAGGGAGGAATGGAAGGGGGTAATGACTTTTTTGTATCTAAAAGATATTCCCCCAGTTATTAGTTTAGCTATATAAAGGATTTCCTAGCAACAGTAGTTACACTGTGTTCAAAGGATAGTTCATAGTCAGTGAAGGTATGCAAGTCTGTAATGACTAAGCTGATTTTTGTCAAGGTGTCTCCTATGTGATAGGAGCAGGAGTGGCCAGATTGGCCAAAGGACACAGCGCTGCATTTTCTTGCATTTAATTTGAGGTTATGGTCCAAGCACTACTTGCTAACATGATTTGGGCCCTCCTGGAGAATAAGTAAGGACATCTGGGGTATTTATGACACCTGTGAGTTTGCAGTCATCAGCAGACTTTGCCAGACACAGGCATTTGGTATTTACTTTAATATCAGAGAAGTAGATACAAAATAGGAGTGGTCCCAGGGCTGATCCCTAGGGGACAAAACTGGTAAACACACTTTTAGTTGAGAGTGTACCTGCAGGGCTAACATACTGGGTGAACCAGTTTACTATTCAGTGGTTATCACAGGGGTTTATATTTAATTGGATTATCATTAATACCTAAGTATGGAATGGTACTGAAGGTTTTTGACAAGTCCAGGTATGCAGTGTGAACTGATTTACCTGCGTTCAGTACCTTAGTGACTTCTTTAGAAATGTCCACAAGGTTCAAGAGGCATAATCTGCTTTTAATAAACACAAATTGGTTTGGGCCTAGCTTTCAAAGACTGCCTATCATATTGTTTATGAGGTCCATAATGATGTGCTCCATTGCTTTACAGATAAGGCTAGTGAGGCTGATAGGTCTGTAATTGTCCATGTCAGTCCTGGGGCCCACTTTGTGGAGTTGGATGTCTACAGCAGTTCTTCACTGCTCTGGCACAAATCCAGTGGAGAAGCTGACACCGAACAGATATATACATTTTCTTTTTATTTATCCTTTGTTGACTGTTTTTTCCCCACTAAGCTAGTGGCTTTTTTACAGGGGAGACCTGAGCAAGTATTTATACTACTAGGTAAAATTTGGTTAGGGAATCAGGGGAACTTGCCTTGCCTTTGAAGCTGGTAGATGGTGCCAGAAGATTCCTACAGCAGCAAAAAAAGAGATCTAAGGCAAGCAGCAGCATGGAAGAGGAAAGAAAAGCTATGGAGAGTTTGGAGGTGGAAAGTAAGAGTTTTTACAAAAAATATTTGTTATGCAGCTTCAGAATGTAAACTCAGATTCCTTTCTGGAGTTGGTGGAGGTTACAAATAAGAACGTTTAACTGTCTTGGAGAGGGAAGTGAGTCTGTTGAAGTGCTACAGATAAAAGAACTGGTGTCAGGAGGGTTCACAGATGATTTTCTGTTAAAAATAATTGAGCAGGATGATCTAGGTGACAGTTCTGCTGCTTCGTGGAGTAAGATGGTAAAGGGCTTTTTTAGAAGTACTGAGGATAATAATGTGGAAAATGAACCAGATGATTTTGCAGCAAAGAATGCAACAGTTAAAACGTATACAGCAGTGGCAGAAAGTAAAATAGGAAACGCAGCAACAAACTGAAAGGTGTCTAGTTTTGTGATAGCGGATAAAGCAGAAAGTAGAACATATGTGGTAATGACAGCAGGCAAAAAAGGAGACTAGCAACAAACTGAAAATAACTATTTTTAAAAAGAAGAGAAGACCAACTTTGATAATAAGAACAAAAATTACACTGTAATAGACAATATATTATGCATGGGACAATTTAGTAACTGTTCTAGGTTATAAAGCTCAAAACATTTGGTATTTTATTCATACTGGGGCAGCGACTTGTTGTGACGTAACATTTGAAATTGATGGACTGGTGATGAAATTTCTTGAACTGTGAACAAAAAGAAAGACATTTTATCTGTGGGACAGTTATTTTTCTGGCAGTAACTTAAAATGTTAAAAAAATGTTACTTTACAGTTTAGAACTGAAGAACTAGAAGAAAGTGATGTTAAAACATACATGCAAGGTCTATGTGAAACTGTTCATAATATTATGAAAGTTAGTGACAAGAGAAACTTATGGAATAAAGGGTGGAAGCTGGAAGCTGTTTTGAAATGTGAAAAAAGTGGTGAAACACTTGTCAAATATTATTTCTATGTCTGGTCATAGAGAGACATTATGCTGGCCAGCCTAAATCATACTTCTTTTGTTCTCACTTAGTTAATGATTATGACAAGGTACAATGGGACTTGTGTGGGGATAAAGGCTGTACACCAAGAAGGTGTGTGTCTGAATGCAGATTCTGTAAAAAAAGAAAATAAAAACGGACACTTGTGGGTGGATTGTCAAGAGCAAACAGTACATAATAAAAAGAAAGGGGAAAGTGAAAAAAAACATAGACAAGGAAGGACAACAAGAGGCTGGGGATAGAGTGAACTAGGTGAAGAAGAAACTGTGAAAGAAGAAAAATATGGAGAGGAAAATGGGGGAGGTTGAGAGAGAGAATGCATAGATAAGAGAGGTTAGAAGAAGGGAAATGATTGATATTAATAATTTTTTGAAGTTCTAGCCAGTGAAAAATCTGATTTTGAGATTAAGGATTATTTGTACATAAAGCCAGGAAAATATTCAGTCTGGGAAAAAATAAAAAATAGAAAACGAAAATTTAAAAAGTATTTTTTGCCAAACAAAAAAAGTAAGAAAATCAAGAATTTTAGAATACTTTCAGTAAATGTGGATAGTATTATTAACACTGTAAGAATGACAGAAGCACTGGAATGGTGTGATAAATTTGATGTGGATAGTATACTGTTACAGGATATAAGATTCCTGACAAGTGAAGAAAGAATGCAAACAAAAATTGTGGAGTGGAAATATAGTATGGAACTGAATATTGTTCTGGAGTGGCTGAGCTGTGTTAAAACAATGACAATACTTGATGTAACATTGGTAAGAATGGGCAGATTAACTGTTGTGGATGTGAGGTGTAAAGAACATGCTTATAGAATTATGGCATTATATGCATATATAACTAGCAAGGGAAAGAGAATCTGTTTCATCAAATATTTGACTATGTGGTGATAAACATGAAAATTATGGGCCGGATTCACGAAGGCTTGCACGGAGTCTAAGAGTAGTGTAAGACTCCATGCAGCCTTCGCGATCCAGGAACAGCCCAAAGTCCGTGTAAGAGACAAGCTAAAACGTCTCTTACATGGAGTGGGCGTGGATAAGCTAATCACCTCACTTGCAGCCGAATAGCATGCAAATGAGGATGATTAGCGATCCAGGAAGCCCAGAACAGCCCATGTAAGAGCCGTTTTAGCTGCAGAAATGTACTCATTTGACAACTGAGTACGTTTCTGCAAAAACCGCAAAGGAGCCATGTCAGCTCCAAATAAAGGGTGCATATGTGTCAGGCAGCATGCCAATGGCCAAATATGTGGCCATTGGCAAGGTAACCTGATGCAAATATATTAAAAATATAATTTTTTTTTTCGGCCGATGTTTAAACCCAGCGCAGCCCCGCGCAAACGGGCTGCGCTGTATAAAACATAAAAACGAAGGTCATAAACCCACAAATGTGGGTTTTATGCAATACATGGAATTTCAATGCAGGGACCAGCAGACCAAAAACAACATGGCCACCGTGTAGTGGTTGCTAAGGGGGGAAGCTGAGTCTAAGAGATGTAACTAAGCATTAGTAGGCAATCTGATGCAACTGAGTGTTAGGATACTGAATTCCACTGTCACATAGGAAATGAGCACATTCTGAGTAGTGTAAGAGTTACAGAAAGGGGAGGAACAGAGTAGGAGATAGGTGACATCACAGAGGGAAAGTTTCTTGGGTAGAGTACATGACAATTGGCAAAATGTGCCATGTAAGCGAGGTCAAAAGGGAAGGGGTACATGTAAAACCC